>NC_133432.1:32116917-32346917 GCF_011762505.2 Arvicanthis niloticus
GCTTGTCCTGTGTGTGCCTTTAGGGGCTTGTCTGCACACAAGCCACCATGAGGGCTCTACATCATTCCAGGTCCTACCTTGATTCTTTTCTCATTGTGCATTGGAAAACTGCAAGCTGCCACGCCTGACGTTTCATTCGGTGCTTTTCATCTGCCAAGCAAGTGCCTAGTGATAATAATTCTTTTCTTACAACTGCATGCAGACCTTCTTTTCCTGTTCACGCTTGAATTTCCACTGTATTTGCTATCAGAGCTCTTGTCTAGACCAGGCTTTGTAAATGTCTTCTGCAAAGGGCTGTAAGATATTATTTTAGGCTTTTCAGGTGGTCTCATATCTCTCTATCACAGTTACTTATATCTATTATTGTAGAATAAAAAGGTATAGAGAGTATACAAACTACTAAATATGGCTGTGCTCCAGTAAAACATTTTTTGGAGACCAGTGGGGGGGGGGAGGAAGAAAAGTGGGTGCATTTGGTCCATGGCCCTGACCCACTAACCTGGGATCAAAGATGATTTTCCTTCCTTTGCCAGCTTAACTGTCTGCTTCTCTGCTGCTGGGTAAGTCAAATCTTAGTTGCCTGAACTGTGAGACCAGATAACAGAGTCCTGTAGCTGCAGGGAATGCAGTGCATTGTTGGTATTGATGGTGATTAGGTCTTATTTACTTTATTATTTTTCTATAAACAGTTGTACGAAAACTGCAACATGAAATGAATAGTAAGAAAATGTTTCTCTTAGAAAATTAGAATAACTGAAACATTTTTACATCTCTACTGACTGCTGTTGCTGCTGTCACTGTCCTAAAGATGAACATTGCAGTGCAGAGCTGGCCCTGGAACGCGATGCCGGCCTATCATCCACTCACTGCAGAAGTCATAATTCAGAGAGAAAGGGATCTGCAACAGGAAGAAGTCCTGTCACATTTTTATGAGTGTTTTATTGTTCTCCAACTAAAATTAGACCTCATAGTAATGTCACCTGTAAGACAATCTACAACAGATGAAATATGAAGGGCTGAATTAAGTATTGTTGAGTCATTTCTCAGGTAAGATTATGTCTGCTTCCCAAGAGAAGAAAGAGTCTCGGTTCCTTTCCCCAGAATCAGGAGCTGCTGTGCATTTGCTATTTACATCAAAGATGCTTTTCTGTCTGAGTGATTGCTATTGATGTGAGCATTTAACAGTCGCCTCTTGCACAGCTCACTTTTGTGGGAAACATTTATTCTCTTCCAGATTATATCAGAGGGTTGCAAATTCAACACCTCTTACTTCTGTATTTTCATCTAGTTTCCATGCTTCTGAGGCACAGCAGTCTGCTTGGGGTAGGGAAGATCGAATAGAAAGGGCGAATTGCGAATTATAGTTAGCAGGCAAAGCTTTAGGTTTTAGGTTGGTAGGACTGAGGACGTGAACAGTGAGGACAGTAACACAGGAGATGCACTGGAAAGTCTCTAGTGCTCTGTTGGGTACATGCCACTGGGATCTTTGTGTACCCGTTTGCCATCCTCTAAAGGTGTGTGTGTGTGTACGTGTGTGCATGTGTATGTGTTCATACATATATGCCCACACAGAGATGAGAGGAGGATGTCAGGTGTCCTCTTCTATCACTGTCTACCTTATTTTCTCATGTATGGTCTCCCACTGAACCTGGGGCGAATAGACTGGTAGCCAGCAAGCCCCAGAGCTTGTTTCTACTCTGTATGATGCTGAGTGTATAGCCATTCCTGCTGTTGTATCTGGGTGCTGGGGATTATAGCTCAGGTCCTCATGTGTGTAAAACAAGACCTCCTAGCTTTTACCTCTTGAGTCATCTCCCCAGCCCACTTTTGTCACTTGTGATTCTAGTAGTGAGTGGAAAGGATCCCCATCTACTGCAACCTTCTGGGATAGGACCAAGCAGATACAGTGCAAAGGGTTTAGTATAGTGCTTGGCACATGGTAGACAGTGAGTGAAGTCTCTTCCACATGGCTCAGATTGCCACTGTAGACTGTAAATACGGCTACTGTTTACACAGGAGAGTGAAGAAGCCTGTGTAATCTTGTGAACTGTATTGTGCCAAATTTGAATACCCTTTTGCACTGTACTGTGTCCTGATGCTTCCTTTATAGCACTACTATAAATAAAGTTCTGTTGAATCCAAATCGTGTTCATTGTTTCTGTGCTGTCTGTGGCTCTTATGGTTTTTTTTTTTTTTTTTTTTTTTTGGTTTTTCAAGACACGGTTCCTCTGTGTAATCCTGGCTGTCCTGGAACTCACTCTGTAGACCAGGCTAGCCTTGAACTCAAAAATTCGCCTGCCTCTGCCTCCCAGGTGCTGGGATTAAAGGCATGCGCCACCACCAGGCGGCTCTTATGTTCTATAATGATCAGCTAAGTAGGTGTGACAGAGCTGATGGCCTGCAGAACATACTTCAGTGTCTCGCTTGCTAGGTGAATTTCAGAACTCCTAGATACAGGTCTTCTCATTCAGAGTAAAAGGAAATAAATAAGATGTTTTCAATTATAGAACAAGTTTTGGGAACCGTTTAATCCTATCTACCTCACATTGAAAACAAATGATGTGACACAGAAGTGTGTAGCATAAAATAAGACATTTCCTCAGGTTTTTATTTATATTGCTACTCAAGAGTTGCTTCTGAATTATTGCAAATCAACCTATGTAAATTGGTTGAAGACTGGAAATCCCTTTTTTTTTTTTTTTTAATAAATGAAAACTAAACCCAGAGCCAAGAGATTACTACACAAGCATGAGGACCTGCATTTGGACCCCCAACCCCACTTACAACGCTAGATTCAGTGGCAAAAGCTTGTGATCCCAGAGCTGGGTAAGAGGAGACAGGTAGATTCCCAGAGCTTCCTGGCTAGCTACTCTAGCCAAATTGGCAAGCTCCAGGTTCAGTGACGAATCCTGTCTTTAAAAATGAGATGGCAGAAGATAGAAGACAATCCCTAATGTGGACCTCTGTTCTCTATTCTCTCTCCCCCTCCTTCTCCCTCTCCATCTCCCTCCCCCCCCCCCACACACACCTACACACACACACCTTAAAAAACCCCTAAAAGCTTTGGGGACTGGAAACATGGTTTCATGGCTCTTAAAGAGGAGATGAATTTGGTTCCCACCACATACATCTTGTAATTTTCCTCTACCTGTGACTCCAGTTCCAAGAGATCTGATGTCCTCTTCTGGACTCTGTAGGCACTGCATTCTGGTGCATATACTTACACAGAAACACATACAAATACACATAATTAAAAATAAAAACAAAATAAAAAAAAAAAACCCCAATAATTTAGGGATGAACTTTGCTTGCTCGTTTGTTTTAGTGTATGTGCTGCTGAAGTGAACACAGTGTTTCCTTTGAATTTGTGAGTATTTCAGAGCAACACTGAGCTGTATCAGTTCATGGCACCAATTCACTGCATTAACAATTCAGGCCCTGGGAGTCAGTGATGTCATTTGTCCATGGGGACAGTTTGTTATCACCAAAGGAACAGGACTTCCACAATCTCTAAAAAGAATGTACCATTACTATTATCTTGCTTGGATTCAAGACATAATAAACAGCATGAACATAAGCCTAAGATAAAGTTTGAATGCATCCCTGATTTTAAGTGGAGATAATGTGTAGATTTTGAGTGTGTTTTTGGTACTGAGACAACTGATGTCTCAGAAGCAGATTGGCCTCAGGAGTACTTGGTTTCAGTACAGTCCCCTTACCAGCAAGGGAATAGCAGACAAGTGGTGTTTTTCAGACAGTAAAGCAGATGGCTCTTTCTCATCAGTACAGGGTGTGCCAACCACAAGAGACAGCTACAGAAATGTTAACCCCTGAGGGAAGGAGGAAACAGTTGCCATCAGTTGTTCCTTACAAGTCTGACTTCAGAATGTTAGGGGAAGTATTTGTTGTTTTAAAAACATATATATTGAGTATACCACAATGAAGCCCATATTCTTGAAGTTCATACTAAAATGGTAAGGGATAATGTATTTACTTTAAAAAGAACTAAAACTCTTAAAACTGACATTTCTGGCTAACATGGTGGCAGATGACGTGGACTTGATATCCAGCTTCCAGATTCCTGTTTAAATATCAGTGAGGATGGCCGACGTTGGGGGAAGGGTGTTACAATAATCCAAAAGCCCTGTGCAATATGGTTTGAGGAATGGGTTGAAAATAACCATGGACCACTAAACACGTTCTGTTCTTGGAACACTGGAATGCCCCTTACTGGGTAGAGCTGCAGGAAGGCTTTATTCACAGGGACTTCTGGAAGACAGAGTGCCATGCTGAGCTGCAAAAATTGGCACTCATAGACTGGAACCAGTGTTCATATCAAGATCTTTTCTGTCAGTGTTCATTTTGATTTGAAAATGGTGACTTCCACTGTGCAGTCCAGCGGCAGGGCTGAGAGAGTTCTGCACCCTGCACTCAGGAACAGAAGCCCCTAAAAGAAGAGCCTTTAGTGCTGTGGCTGCATGTGTGAAGCCTTGGGCTTTCTTGTCAGCACCAATTAACTAATCTGAGCCTGAAACAGATGATAGGAAAGAGAGCTGAGTACCCTGTTGTCCTGTGTAGTGTATGGTGCATGGTGTGTGCCGTGGCTGATTAGACCAGGCTCTCACCAGGAAGTTCCAGGTTCATCAGGCAAATGTGTTGCATGTTACCAGTTGGGGTCAGAGTGGGACATATCTTACTTCTGAGTCTAACTTGAGAGGGAAAACCTGCCAGTGACTAATGGACACAGCAGGGACTAAGGAATTGTTGCTCAATCTGGCATGAACTCAGATCTACATGGCAGAAGCCTTGAGTGTGGCTACTGGGGTATGAGTATGACAGAAAATAAAGACATTATCCTTCTGAAATGATTACATGTGTGTGGTGGTTTGAGTAGGTTTGGCCCCATAGACTCATGTGTGTGAATACATAGGGAGTGGCACTATTATGAGGTGTGGCCTTGTTGGAGTAGGTGTGGCATTGATGGAGAAAGCATGACACTGTGGGTGTGAGCTTTGAGGTCTCTAATACTAAAACTTCTCCCAGTGTTGAATCCAGTCTCCCCCTTGCTGCCTAGATGAAGATGGAACAGAGATTGAGGGAATAGCTGACCATTGACTGCCCCAACTTAAGGTCCATCCCATGTGAGAGAGCCAACCCTAGACACTATTAGTGATACTCTGCTATGATTGCAGATAGGAGCCTAGCATAACTGTCTCCTCAGAGGCTTCATCCAGCAGCAGATGGAAACAGATGCAGAGACCCACAGCTAAACATCAGGCAGAGCTTGGGAGGTCTTGTGGATGAGTGGGGAATGGGATTTAGCCTGAGGGCTAAAGGATATCACAAGAAGACCCACAGAGTCAACTAACCTGGGACCATGGGGGCTCACAGAGACTGAACCACCAACCAAAGTGCTTGCAGGGGCTGGACCTAGGCTCTCTATACATTTGTAGCAGGTGTGCTGCTTGGTTTTCATATAGATCTCCTAACAACCAGAGGGGGTTGGCTGTCTAAGACTTTGTTACCTGCCATTGGATCTCTTTCCTGTAGCTGGCCTGCCTGATCAGGCCTCAGTGGGAGAGGATGGGCTTAGTCCTGCCTAGACTTGATTTTCCAGGGTAGGGTGGTATCCAACGGGGGGGGGGGGAGGGCTTCCCCTACTCTGAGAAGAGGAGGAGGGATTTGTGAGGGTGGGACTGAGAGGAGAAGAGGGAAGGGGGGCTGCAAGCAAGATGTAAAGTAAATAAATAAATAATAATAAATAAATAGAAAAAAATGCAGAAACCTTGACTCCTCCAGCAAATCTGCCTTGCTTCCCACCATGATGATAATTTGAAACCTCTGAAATTGTAACATGGACTGAACCTCTGAAATTTTAAGCCAGCCTCATTAATGTTTTCTTTTATAAAAGTTGCTTTGGTCATGGTGTCTCTTCACAGCAATGAAAACCAAAGACAATGTGAAAAGCAACAATAGAGGTAGTTTAATAAATGTCTCATGGTATCTTAGGTAAAAAAAATAAACAAAGCAATGGCTTTGAGGAAAAAAAACCTAAACAAACAAACAAAACAACACATCCAGAAGGGGCAACTGAGATTCAAATGTCAAAGAAGCTGGTTGAAATAAAAGAATGAGAAACAAAAATTGTTTTACAGCTTAAGACACCTGGAAGAAGACTTGGTTCCTAGGATGGAAGAGTAATGTGGACGATGAAGAGGAACCCATGCAGAAGGTTCAGAAGAAAGGCAAGGCTATGCACATGTGGAGAGTGGAGGTGGTGGACAGTGGACAGTGGACAGGTCTTTAACCTAAAGGAAGCTGAACCACAAGGCAGGGAAATCACAGTCAGCAGCTTGCTAGAGAAGCAGATAAGCAAATAGCAAAGGGACCCCAGAGAACCTTCCAAAATTAATGAAAAAGGTTTCTACATAGACCTGCTTGGCAAAATATTTGAATTTTAAGGATAAATCAACCCCAGGAGATAGAGCAGGTTGCCTGCAGAGGAACACAAATTAGGTTTGTCTCAAGCATCTTGTCTATTAAATGCCAGAAGTGTAAGACTGTGGCCCAGAGACTGCATCCAGCTGCACAGTTAGTGTGTGCCATAATGACTTTCTTCATGTATGTTCTACGTTCCACCCATCTCTTAGAAGGCTGTGTAAACACACGTTTGTCATAGCAGAGAGAACTGATTTAACTTATTTCTCTGACCTTTAAAATTGTGTGTGTGTGTGTGTGTGTGTGTGTGTGTGTGTGTGTGTGATGTGAATGTTTGCTTGTGAGTGTAGGTAAGTGTGTGGAGGTTAGAGGACAAGACTGGGTTTTGTTACTTGCATTTCATGTTGTTTGACACAGGGTCTCTTGCTTATGGCTACGTAGGCCAGTCTAACTGGTCTGAGGGCTTTCAGGGCATTCTCCTGACCCCTGTCTCACCACAAGATTATATACCTACCATGTATGCGTTTATGTTCTGGGGATCTGAACTCAGGACCTCATACTTGCATGGCAAGTGCTTTGCCCACTGAAATATCTCCTTAGCCCTACTCTCTAATTTTGAAGGTTCAGTCTGACATGAAGTCTTACAACCTACTGACCCTCTGGGAAACTAGGATATGTTTATGTTTCCTGTTCAATGATTGGTAATTTAGCAGCCTAAACTCTGGAAAGTTTAACTCACTGGTTCAGGTAGTTATCCAAGGGAAAAAATGGAGCAAATTATAATTAGATAATTAAAAACTCACCAATCCAACAAAAAACAAGAGCAATCTGACTGTACGTCCTTTATAAAAGGCACATTCAAAAGGAAATTACCCAAAGGCTTAACTGGAAGAAATTGATAAACACAAGCAAAGAGAATGTAATAGCTCGATTATAAGACAAACCATTAAAATAGGACACAGATTATATAGATGAAAGATGTAAGCTGCAATTATGACAGAACATGAATTTCTATAGGTAAGTTACATCACAGTGCACATTCATTATTGCAAATGAAGAAGAGGAATGAGACATTTACATGTTTTTAGACACATTAAATTAGACAGTAACAAAATAATAGAGGCTGTAAGTCTTCTGCTAATTTAAGGGTGTCCTAAGGGGTAGGTATAAATTGAGACCGGTACCTTACCAACAGACAAAACTTATCTTTAGAGCTACATTGAATACTTCTCCAAACAATATATTCTAAACCATAGTCTAAAAATTGAATACACTGAAAGTAATATAGGTATATCCAATAACAACAATATAATTTGAAGAAAACTAATTATAAAAAAAAAAAAGCAAAATCCAGATTCTCTGACCGCCTCTCAAGCCATCTTCTCAGTAACTCTTGAGTGGTTTAAAGAGGACAAGACTTCTATTTTGGAAATTTCTGGTACATATGAATCCCATGAGATGTGATCAAAGCCACTCATTAGAAGAATGTAATATAATTAGATTCTAAACACAAAGAACAACAACAACAACAACAAAATTAAGCATTACAGCTCAGGCATTAGAAAAAAAGGTAATTTCATGGGAAATTATTAAAGATACAGAAACATGTACAAAACAGTAATAGGGATAAATCTCAATGTATTTCTTTGGGGAGAAAATGGCCAGGATTCCAGATAAAGTTTGTAGGTAACCTAATTCACACACACATACACACACACACACACACACACACACACACACACACACACACACACACACACACATACACACACACACACACACACACACACACAGAGAGAGAGAGAGAGAGAGAGAGAGAGAGAGAACACATTAGGAATGAAAAGGAAATTCAGGAAACTTGAAGATACAATTTATGTGCTTATATATTTATCAGTTTGAGACAAAGGAAAATAAATACTTTTCTAGAAAAAAAGGTTCAAGTTAGGTACAGAAAAGAAATAGGCTCTTAATATTAGAAGAGAGCAAGAAGGATTAGTAAGTAGGCCCCTTGCTCCTTACAACATATATCTGGGTTTCTTTGGTGAATGAAAATCACATGTAAGCCACTTAAATTGTTTCTAATAGAGAGATGAAAGAATTTTAGTTTGGATATAATTTCTCATGCCATTATGAAGTTGGTTATCTTCCTGACATCCATTATCCCTTGCTTTCTTCTTACAGTGTTTCTTGCTTTTGTCAGGCCTCTGCTCCATCCTCAGCTCTAGCAGGCAGGGTTAGTTGGGGAAGAGTATGATCTTGAGAATTTAAGGGTTAATTAATGAGAAATGAATTGTCCTCACATCATTCATTGTCAAGACTAGTCACTGGGAAAGGAACAGTGTTTTTAGCAAATGGTACCAGGAGGATTGAATGTCCACATGCAAAATCATGAATCAGGATCTCAGGATCCCTGTCTTGTAACACATATGACAATCAACTACAGCTGTCATCACACACTTAGGATGAAAAGATGAAATGTCAGAACTAGAAGGAAGTCTAGAGTCAGGCAAAGACTGTCTCAGATATGATATGAAAAATATAAGTGGCAACAGGAATAGTTGGTAAGATGAACCCAAAATCAACCACTTTGGAACAATCTGTTTTTACCTCTACACCATTTTGCTGTGAGAGCAACAGCTAATCTGAGGACAGAAAGATCCAGGCCTGAGCAAGGCCCTGAGTTCTTGAGACTATCTCTGAGCCTGGAGCTAAACAACCTGGAAATTGTTTTACCTCAGGATTTGCTTCCAAGAAAGACAGTGTCTTTACTGTGGCATCTTTGTCACTTGCCTTCAGTGCATTGTGAGTGATACACTCTGACATATGGAGCTAGGTCGGAAGACAGTGCACAATTCAGAATGACCTGCATTATAGGCTGCTCGACAGAGATATAATCGTGTGAAGGAGATAGATTTTGTTTCAAAATCTACAGAGTTCCATGATTTAATGTTTTAAAAAATATTTTTGTTATGTTCCTAACTTAAAATAGATTTTAATAACAAATCACAAGAAAAAGAAGACACAAGGCTTTTGATGTCAAAACTTAAGGTTTAGAAACTAGAATCTAGTGATTGATTTATGAAAGTATGACCAAATAGGAATTATTCTATCCCCTCAGTGGTAAGAATGATTGCTTGGCATTAAAGAATTTCATAAAATTTAAATTATGAACAAGACAATGGAGGAAACCCCATAAGGTCTCAATAGATGGTAGAGAGTTACTTCATTAAATTTAATATCTTTTCTTAAAACAAAACCTCTCAATAATACGAATAGGAGGATTGAAGAATATTTTCCATCTTAATATAGTCAGTGTTATGTCTTAAATTAATCAAAGCTTTTTAAAAACAATGAAACTCTAGAAACATTTAAAATTCCCAAGTAAGATGTCATTACAAGTTTTTTGGGGGGAAAGTATGATACATTGTTATTTGATGGAAAATAACTGATAAATGTAACTGGTGAAGAAGCAAAATTAGTGTATGAGATATGATTGAAAAAAACTAAGGCAGAAAGACTGTAGAAGCAATAAAGTTGTGTTTATGAATTACATCTGCAAACCCCTGTAGGTTGTACACATACTAAAACAATCATTTTTAATCAACAACCGGAAAGCCCTTTCATAATTGAAAACACCCAAATAAATACAAATTTCTTAAGAAGCACCCATGTGAAGAAATGTGTTGCTTTGCTGTGGACGAATCATTTGTATCACCTTTGAAAGGCACAGAGACCATCATGGAAAGAATGTAAGAGCTGGAGGATAAGAAAGAACTGCTGGCTTCAGGACATGACATGGCTGCTATACACACTGACTGAGTCCAGGCAACTGTGGTTATGTGGACAATATCACAGTATCAAGAAAGCCAAAATTTCAGTATGGTGAAGATACTATTGATAATGAGGGGTTATTAAAGGAGGGACAATTATTCTTCTTTAGGGGCATGGCTGCTAGTAGGTTGTCCATGCCTCAGTGGATGGCCCCACTCTCGAATGCATATGAGCAGCACAAACTAGACTTGGGGTGGGTTGTTAATTGATTTTAAAAAAAAAACAGCAACAACTGAAGGACAGGAACTTGGGAAGGAAACAGAGTGGAGCCGTCTAAGTGGAGTTAGAGGGAGGACTTATGGATGGATGGATGTAGTAAAAATGCATTGTATAAATATATGCAATTTTTAAAGAAATAAAAAAATTATACAAGTAAAAACTTTAAAGATGTGTCATGAAAGAACTTGGGGATATGAGTTAGTGAAGTAGTATATGAGACATGATTGGAAAACCAAACATTCAAGTAATTAAGGCATTTGTTACATATTTTGTAGTTCTTACACAGACCAAAACCAACCATGTTTAATCAATAACAGAACCCCCACATTCATTATCACAAGCCCCAAATAGATATAGGTTTTATTTTATTTTTGTTATCTTTAATCTTTTCTTTACAGTCCAGTCACTATCCCCCTCCAGGTCCTCCCTCTGACAGTTCCTCATCCCATTCCTCCGCCCCCAGTATCCAAAAGGATGTCCTCACACCCACTCACCACCCTACTCCACCACTCAGGGCCTCCTCACTCCATGGGGTCTCAAGTTTCTCGAAGGTTAGGTGCATCTTCTCTCACTGAGGCCAGACTAGGAGTAGGGGGCCTCATACCAGTGTATACTGCCTGCTTGGTGGCTCAGTGTCTGACAGATACCAGGGGTCCAGGTTAGTTGAGACTGCTGGTCTTCCTATGGGGTTGCCTGTGGGTAGTGTGGCTAGAAACGCAGAGGGTTCCTCCAGGGGGGAGTTAGGCACTGTGGTTGTGGTGGAAGGCCTTCTTCTACGGTTCCTCACAGCACAGCTCCAATGACATGAGAAAGTCCTTGGGTTTCCCAAAACGGCTTTATTAGCATGATTGATGATGGTTGAATCTGGATGTGCACCCCCCCCCCCTCTCCCCCTGCCCTCCAGGCCCCCCTGCCACCCCCTCCATGAAACTTGAGTGTTAAATAGGGAGGGAGAGAGGGGGAGGGGCTGGAGAAGAATGTTTAATTGGCTCCACCCTCTGGCCTTCAGGCATCTCATTAGTATATAAATCTCTCTAGGGCCTGAGGCCTGTTCTTCAGTGACTGATGGCCATAGACCTCTCTGTGGGAGGGGCTGTGGAGGGCTGAAGCTAAATGAAAAGAAACAGGGCCCGGGAGCAGAGCCAAACTCCTGCCATCCAATAAGGGTCTGGGGTTCCAGGCTTATGCTTGACCAAGCACCCAGCTGCTTCTCACAGCCCACTGCCCCACAGTTGCCCTCCTCCTCAGCTTCTTCCAGCCTTTCCCTTATTAAACCACCAGGGTCCCTGACTTCAGTCCAATGGTTGGGTGTAAGTATCTGCTTCTGTCTCAGTCAGCTGCTTGTTGGGCCTCTTGGAGAGCATCTGTGTTAGGCTCCTATCTGAAAGCACACCGTAGCATCAGTAATAGTGTCAGGCTTCGGAGCCTCCCCTTGAGATGGATCCCAATTTGGACTGGTCACTGTACCTCCTTTCCCCCAGTCTCTCCTCCATTTTTGTCCCTGCAGTTCTTTTAGACAGGAACTACTCTGGGTCAGAGTTTTTAACTGTGGGATGGCAACCCCATCCCTCCACTTGATGTCTTGTTTTTCTACTGGAGGTGGAACAGGTTTTATGAGAATCATACATGGTTTATTAGTGCAGGCCTGCATGTGCCATGGCTCAACTCTAACTCATCATTCAGATCTTAGAATAACTTCTTTACAGAGCCTTTTCCTGACTATTCAAAAATCAAGTTACTCCTTTTGTTATAATGCCATTTGAAAACTTGTGCTTTTCTTTCATAGTGCTTGCATGTAATCATGTGTTTTTAAAGATGTACTTTATTATTGTGCATGTGTGTGAGTGTGGGCCTATGTATGCCAAGGCTCATCATGTGTGGAGGTCAGAACAACTCTGTGGAGCCGATTTTCTCCTACTTTTGTTTAGGTCTGGAGATGGAACACAGGTGTCTATCTCAGACTACAAGTACCGTTGTGTGACCAGAGTTCTCATTGGCATGCCACTGTTTTGTCTTGTTTTTAGTAGCCTGTCACCTGTGTGTGTGTGTGTGTGTGTGTGTGTGTGTGTGTGTAGTCCAGAGAGGTCAACTTGGGGTTTCATTCTCAGAAATGCTGGCTGTCCACCTACTTTGAAATGGTCTCTTGCTTCCCTGGAACTTTGCAGATAGGCTTTCTGGGCAGTAAGCCCCAGGGATCCTCTTATTTCTGTCTCCCCAGCTCTGGGATTACAAGCTTAAAGCAGTACGCTCAAAGATTTTTATGTTGGTGCTGAGGGTTGAACTTTACAAGGCAAGCACTTTACAAAGTTCTCTTCTCAGCCCAGGATTGTATCTCAGCTCACTATTGTATGTGTAACTGTGATTGTGCGTGACACAAGGTAGACATTCACAAAAAAAAAAAAAAAAAAAAAAAAAAAAAATTAGTGAATCTTTAAATTATACATAATTAAGCATTTTGCATAGTGTAATGCAGTGTGCCGCACCAGCATTTTTCCTACATAGCACGATTATAGTCTGTCAGAGAATTCAGTAGTCAATAACAGGTTACAGCTAATTGGAAATTCATTTGCATGAGTACTTAAATTTTTTTTAAAAAGGAAAATCAACAGTAATGAATGCAAACTTGCTTTTATACCCCACAAACTATTGATAAAGGTATAATTATAAAATAACTTTAATATTTGCTCAGGAAAAGGTGGAAAATTAAAAAAATAAAATTCTAGCTATTATCCCAAATGTATTTGAGAGGTTAATACATATTAAATATATTTAATTTAGCATTAGAGGAAATATGGTGTGGTACCCAGCCTCTGGGATGGCTTACACTGATCCTTGGCTCCTGTGTTCTCATCTTTATATATATGCTTCTTACATTGACTGTTTTAACTAGTATAACACATGAAAATGATAGAGTGTGTGACTTCCATGAATAGCTTATCAAACACACTGCAATTTTTTTCTGTGTTCTCTTGGATTATTTGTTCTGGAAGAAGCCAGCTCCCCTCTTGAGAACATTCATCCACCCTTGAGGGAGGTCCCCGTGCAAAGGAAATAAAATTGATCAACTGTAACTGTTTACTTTGCTGGCTGTGTGAATACAGTGTTGGAAGTGTATCCTCCAGTCCCAGTGAAGCCTTCAGATTATTTTGGTCAGCAAGACATCAGCCAGATATTACCTGGCATGAGATACAGCCAAAAGTAGACCAACAAAACTAAGCTACACTTGAATTCCCAACCCATAGATGCAGTGGAGTGTGTTTACTGTCCTTTAAAGCTACTAAACTTTAGAATAACTTCTTTCATATCATTAAGTACCTGGTCAAATTGATTGACTATAATAGCCAGCTGGAGTTTGGGCATAAAATATTGGTTACATTCTTTCTTCATTACATCAAAAAACATGGAGTGAAATGGCTCAGTGGATAAGGGCACTGGCTATCAAGCCAACAACTTGAGTTTGATCCTTGGACTCATATAGTTGGAAGCCAAGAACCAATGCCTGCAAGTTATCTTCTCACATCCATATAGTGCGTTCTCTCTCTCTCTCATAAACATAATAAATATATAAATAAACATAAGAAAAGTTTTGAAAATCTCAAATGGATGAAAAATTTGAATGTAAACCTAGAAGCATTTATTGGAACTAAATAATAATAATGAGGATTTTTATAATTTAAAACAAACATTTATTCTTTGACAATACCATATATATGTATTATATAAATATACAACTATTTTGATTATATTCTCTCCGATTTCCCCTGCTGTCTCTGCTGATCTCCCCTAACACATGCTCTTCCTGTTCTTTATAAACGACTGAATCCAGTTAGTGTTTTCCACATGTGTAAGGCTATCCACTGGACCATTGTCAACCTACTAATTGCCATGTCCCTGAAGAGAATTGATTTTCCCCTCTGCTAGAAGCCATCAGCTAAAGGTGG
Source organism: Arvicanthis niloticus (assembly GCF_011762505.2). NCBI lineage: Eukaryota > Metazoa > Chordata > Mammalia > Rodentia > Muridae > Arvicanthis > Arvicanthis niloticus. The sequence continues at coordinate 32,131,347 of NC_133432.1, forward strand.
GTCCTCATGAAGTCCAATCCTCACCCATACTGCAGTGTGGACTGGCTTAACTTTATGTAGGTCTTCTGCAGATAACCACAACTTCTGTGAATTCAACATCTAGATCTGTGTCACATCTAGAGGACATTTCACTGCACCTTTCCTGATCCTCTGGGTCTTGATTTCTTTATCTCTATTTCTACATGGCCTTAGGATGTTGATCCATATGTGCCATTTAGGGTCAAGCACTCAATAGCCACTTAGTCTCAGCACTTTGATCAGTTTCAAGGAGCTTGCTGCACATTGTAAACAAAAGCTTCTCTAGATAAGAGTGAAAGCAGTACTAACCTATGGGTGTAAACATAAATATTTAGGAAATAGTTACAGCCTTCCATTTAGTAGAACAAGCAGTGATAACTCCCAAACCTGGGCCTATGATTTCCTTTATCATAAGTTTTGACCATATTTACTGTGCTGTGCATGGATTGCCTTCTAAGGAGTAGGCCTCAGGACCAATTAGAAAGCACTTGGTTACCTCTCCAACAGCCATGCCACTATTGCACTAGTAAGCACATCTTGCTTTTGCTGATCAGTATTGTGGCATGTAGGGTTCACTGCTGGGTAAGCTGGTTGATGACTTCTCTCTCCTAGCAGCTGGCACAGCACTTCTAGCAACAAGGAAACTAGTAATCATGAGGAAAACTTCCAGGTCAGTCCTACCATGATTTCTCTATATTCTATAACAAAAAGGTATTGTCTTCAGCAGTAAGATTCCACCATCTTAGTTTTAATGGGCAACCAATAGCAATGGTAATAGTTTGTGTTGTTTTAGGGGCCTCTGGACTTCCCTCACCAATAACTCATAGGTATTCCACAACTGTTCCTGAGATTTTCATTTTATTAACATGTCTTCTTGGAGAAGTTTTATCCATCCATGTAAGGCACCTCCATTCAAACTTCTTTTTAATTATATTTAAAATTTTTTTTTTTTTATAAATTAGCTTGCAAAGTAGTGGTCATACTCCTCAGGTTTGGTTAATCCATCTTCCACCCCATCTTTTCTTAATCACCTTACCTCCAGTCCTTCTAAAACCTTTAACCCCCAGGATTTCTTCCCTCCACTTTCATATCATATGCGTTCGCTATCCTCCCCATCTCAAGGCTTCTTCCTCTCCCCTTCTCACTGGTTCTTTCTAGCTTCTTAATTAGACTTTTCAAAAAGCTGATGTATGTGTAGGGGTATATGCATCTATCCATGGTCACGGACAGTGTGTGTGGATACCAGAGGTTAACATTAGGTATTTTCTTCTGTCTCTACATTATTTGTTGAGATAGACTCTCCTACCGAAACTGGATTTCATCAATCTGACTAGGCTATTTAACAAGTGAACTACAATGATCCTCCTGTCTCCACTTCTCCGGCATTAGGTTTATTGGCATGTATTTTAATACCCAATGCTTATGTGAGTGCTGGTTATACCAATTCAGTTACCTGGACAGAAAGCATGTTATTAATTTTGCCATTGCCTTAGTTTAATTTTTAGACTTTCTTTCTTTTCTTTTTTCTTTTCTTTGTTCTTTTTTTCTTTTTCTTTTTTTTTCTTTTTTTTCTTTTTTTTTTTTTTGGTTTTTTTTTGAGACAGGGTTTCTCTGTGTAGCCCTGGCTGTCCTGGAACTCACTCTGTAGACCAGGCTGACCTCGAACTCGGAAATCCACCTGCTTCTGCCTCCCAAGTGCTGGGATTAAAGGTGTGCAGTAGAGAGATTGTCTTCTTATTTAATACTAAAATATTAGAAGTAAGATAATGTGAAATTGAAGGAGTGTATGGTTACTTACTAGTTTAGTGTCTCAGGGTTTCATTGCTCTGACAAGACATCATGACCATGACAACTCTTACAAAGGATAACATTTAATTGGGGTTGTCTTATAGTTTCAGAGGTTTAGTTCATTATCATCATGGAGGGAAACAGTGACATTCAGGTAGGCATGGTGCTGGAGAAGGAGCTGAGACTTCTACATCTCAATCTGAAGAGAGCAGAAGGAGACTGCTCCACACTGGGTATAGCTTGAGCACTGGAGACCTCAAAGCCTGTTCCCATAGTGACACACTTCCTCCAACAAGGCCACACAAACTTCATCAAGATCACATCTCCTACTAGTGCTACTTCTTATGGGCCAAGCATTCAAACAGAAGAATCTGGGGGTCCATACCTATTCAAACTACCATACTTATTTAAACTCTGATATTTCACCAGCATAATATTTAACTAGTCTTATCTGAACAGTTTATTGGATCCAAAGTTCTCTTGTATACTGTGAGAATTTGAGGGGGTCTTTTAGGCCACAGTGAGTATTGCTTATTCCCAAAGCCCTTTGTATTTTTGTCTTGCCTATTTTCTGTCCTCTAGGCATTCACAAGGTATGTGATTTCCTCAAAATCCATAGTCTCTTATGAGATTAACTTGTACTGCATAAAAATCAAAAGACAGTATCTTAGGCTAGGGTTGGAACTCATTTGGTGGTGTTCTTGTTTAGTGTGCATGGAGCTCTGGCTTCTGTTAACAGCTCTGCATAAATTAGGCATATATCCATATCTAGTTCATATCTGTAATCCCAGCATCAGAAGCCTGGAGCAGGAGGATAAGAAGGTTAAAGTCATCCTTGATTATATAGTGACTTGAGGCCAGCATGGGCTACATGAATCCCTATGTCAAAACAAGGCATTATGACTTAACTATATTAGTTAAGAGTCTTTGTGATTAATAAACAATGAAGAAAATACAATTTATCTGTTATATTTACACAGGATGAAGAGTCTCCTGCATTTAAAAGGGTAAAAAATATGTAGAAATACATATGTGTGTGTTTCCTGGAGGGTAACAGATCATGTCTTCTAGGACTGATGCTCTGACTGAGCTGCCCCACCTGTATACTCTCAGGCAAATGTCGGGACAGCACATATTACCATGAAAGCCAGCATCCTTTCACCTGCCTGTGCTTTCTCTCATCCCTTTCTCTGTTCTCTCTATTATCCTAATTGGAAATTTCTCTTGGATTCTCCACATGCATTCTACTGTCCTGTTTGTCCCCAGCAGTGTTTGTTTGTTTGTTTGTTGTAAATTTTATTTCTTCTCTATCTAGTAATTTTCTTAAATTCCATGCTGTTGATTCTTTACTTTGTACTCTTTCAATCCTGCTTTGAAAAATCATAGTTTTGCAATTGTTTGGCCCTATTTTACGTAACATTCTGTTCTAGAAAGGGTATTAAAATCCTTGTCATTTCTCCTAGGCTACTAATCAGATTTTTAAAAGAATATTATTATTATTTTTTTTAGATTCAGAATCCTGTTTTTTTCCCCCAGGGCTGCTTGTGTGTGTTCATCTTGTTCTTTGTTTCTTATTTTTATTTCGGATCTTCTCTAAGACCTGATGATCCTGGGTTGACTTCACTTTTATGAATGGATGCCTGGCTTCATTAATACTGGTAGCTATCACATGTTTCTGATTGAGCCATGTGCATTTCCCCAAAGAGGGAGGGTTTAGGGCCAGCCCTGTGTAGAGCCTGGGGCATGGGACTTGGCAAATATCCCTGTAGGGTGCAGAGTGGGTGGGGAGTCAGTGGCCAGCTGGATTTCCTCCAAATTGCTAAGGCAAGAAAGATGTGGCTTTTTTTTTGGGGGGGGGGGGCACTAGTCTCATTCACAGCAGAGCTGCTCTCATACCCACTGCTCTTAGCACCTGTGATTTGCCACTCTCTGTACCCTGATACCTTCCCCCTCTCCCCCATATGCCACCACTCTGGTAAACCACCCGCTTTGCAGTCTCCCTGTCTCCCTGGTTACTAGCCCAGCTGTCCTAACTGGGATTTCCAACCCATATGCTGCTGAGCTGCTCATGTCTCTGAAGTTTTTCAGGTCTGTGCTCCTCTCATGCCTTGGGAACAGCTCTGGGCCGGTGTTAGGGGCCTCCTTGTGTGCTGCTCGGCTCAAAGTTTCCCTGTAGGCTTTGACCTTTGTGTGTTTTGTGCCCTGTAGGCAGTCTAGAAAACATATGGTCTCCTGGCACTTTTCTTTGTATTCTGAACTTTTTAAATTTCATTGGGAAACAGCTATCTGTCGTGAGTTGATATAAAAGTGTGGGTAGGTAGGTAGGAGGGAGTCACTAAAGTGCTCGGTTGCCCATTCTTTCTGTGGTGGCTGTCTTCCCTTTGTGAGCTTCTCTGGGTCTGTTCACTGTTGCTGTTGTTCACTGCTCACTGCATTCCCTGTTTCCTTGGGTTGAGAGTGTACAGTGTACGTGAGGAATTGTTGATGTTGGTTGGTTTGCAGTGTGGGCCTCTAGCTCCCAAGAGCATCCTCTACCCATATCTTCTGGTTGTTTAGATTGGTGTCTTTCCTTCATGCCATTTCATCACCTTGAAAGTTTGGTGCTGGATGTGTTTCTGTTCCTATTTTGAAGGATCTATCACCAAATGCATTTCCTCAGCTGTGCAAGATTTTCTTGTCACCTGGTGGCAAATGCAGGAGCTCAACTTCAGGTGACTGGATGAGGCAGAGCCTTCACTTAACTCTCTTACTGGCAGAGGGGTCCGCTGCCTGCCCCCTTCAGAACTTGCTGTCAGTAAGCTGCTTTGGGTCTGACTTCCCACCCTTTCCCCTATGGCTGTCTGAGCCAGCCAGAGGTAGGGATGAGGCCTCCAGCCTCTGGCTAATTACTTGGCCAGTCTTCTTCCAGCTCTGTCTAGGCTGTGCTGCACTGATAATAGGCTTATTCTTAGCTGCTGCTGGGGAGACTCTGCAGCTGACACAGGCCCCGTGTAGTTCTTCAGATTTACCATCATGACTCCTTCCAGTCTCCGAGTTTTCCAGAAATCCACTCAGCTATTCCGTAAGTGCTTATTGTGGATGGCAGTGTGCTGGGTATTAGGAAATACAAAAAAGAAAAGAGCAACTACCTGTGGAGGGGAGGAGACGAGCTTTAAAACAGTTAACTCGTATATATGTTCTGTGAGGCACAGAAAGATGTCACCTTTGGGTTATCATAGGAATCGGCCTGGAGCAAGTGATCATTCACTGAATTAGAAAGGAAGAAAAAGAGTGACCTAGTGATGAAGACTAGGGAGAAAAGAACTTACAGATGGAGCCAGACACACCTGGTATTGGTCCTCATAGGTATTTACTCTTGCCGTGGATTTGTTTTCATTTTGAGTGTCTTCAATATAAAGGAACTTAAGAAGGAGAAAAAGTTATGAGCTATCCTGGACCAGGAAACCTCAACAAATAGTGACTTGAAGAAGTATGTATACCATAGGAAATACATGCATGAAGCCTGACATATTATGGGATTGGGGATATGCTTTTGTTGGGAAAGTGTTTGCCTAGAGCAGAGGTTCTTAACTTTCCTAATGCCAACCATTTAATTCAGTTCTTCATGTTGTGGTGACCCCCAACCATAAAATTATTTTGTCGCCACTTGATAACTGAAATTTTGCTACTGTTGTGAATCACAATGTAAATATATGTGTTTTCGGGTGGTCTTGTGTGGCCTCTGTGGAAGGGTCATTTGACAGCCCCCCAAAAAACGATTCATCATGCCCCACACGTTGAGAACTGCTGGCTAGCATGTCTGAATTCTCGGGTTTTGTCGGTAGCACATCCATAGTCCCAGAACTCTGGACATATCAATACCCACATATTGAGAACCTCTGGCCCAGCATGTATGAATTGTTCTGTTGGTAGCACATCCTTAGTCCCAGCACTAAGAACATAGAGACAGCAGGGTTAGAAAGAAGGTCAAGGCCACCCAGCAGGAAGTGAATGGAAGGGAACATCCATAGTAGTCGTTCGGAAGAGTTTGAGATGAGGGTAGTGGAAGGCAGGGAGTGATGTGTGGGCACAGAGCCTTGATTCAGTCAGTTCAATAGTACCGACTTTTACTCTTAGGTAGAAATCAATTCTAAAAGTTTAGTTGACAGATTGAATGCTGCCTACAGCTACGATGTGTTCAAAGAGCAGCTGAAACAATATCTTGTCTTATCTTTAACACGAGGAATTTATAATGAGCAGTAGGATGACAGTCTTGATCAGATCAAACACTGAAGCATCTCCCCGTGTTCCTTATGTAGTATGCACAGAAAGAGCCCACAGGAAGGCATTGCCACCACATCTTCAAGGTGGTAAAACCCAGACTCTCTCAAATCACCACACTAGTTAGAGCTGACACTAGGATTCACCCTGCATCTCTGACTCCAGAGTGGCAGGGTTTGATTCAGACATACGAAACTGGGGATTTTACAGGTGAAAAATGATAAAAGATTGACAGTTTTATTTGGTTCACCCTAATGTATCTCCTTTGCTAAATTGCTAACAATGTCAGTGCCCCGTCTGCTAACTCTGCGGAGACCGGCCCCAGGCTTGTCATTCCTGTGCTCTACTGTAACAGTTGGAGATGCCCGAAGTCTTAGTTACACTGAGCTTGAAAACTGTCCTACATAGGTGAATATTAGAGTAACATAGCTCATTTTACTTGAAAACCATGTGTTTTGGTTATGACATTACTTTTCCCTGACTATGCTGACACAATCATATTTTAGGAAAGCTGCTAGGTATGTTGGTAAAACATATAGAAGAATACACATAATGCAAATCTCATTTCTCACAACATGATTTTAAAAGAATTCTGCATAGCATGTGCTCCATTGAGAGTGGTCTCCCAAGGGAGTGCTGCAGGCTGCTTCAGCTCAGCACTTTTCTTTTTTACTATGTTAGCTGACCTCTGATCAGCCTCATTCTCTCGGCTATGCGGCCTGTGCATGGGTAAAGGAAAGAAAGCTTTCCCAAACCCTTGCTTTATTTCCAAGTGCAAGTACCTACACACGTCAGCCAGTTGTAATTAGGAGTAAATCACATTGAGTGTGCAAGCATAAGCAAGCCATGAGATACAAGAGTGAAATAGTGAAACCTATTATTTTGTATACTAACTGAAGATAATAAAAATGAAATCACTTCATGTAACTTTGCTAAGGAAATATTGTTATTTCATTCTTAAAAATTATGAACTTTAGGAAAGTGATTTTTTTTTAACCACGGCAAATATGTTTTTAATGAAGGTATAAGATCTGGGCTGAGGAGAGAGAGATGGCTCAGCCATTAAAAACTAGGCTCACAACCAAAATGAAGGTAAGTTCTTTAGTGTGGTATTTGGCAATTTGTACAGATTTTTTTTTTTTTTTGAGGGGTGTCGTGGGGGGTAGGAACTCAGGCCTCTTTGGCTTCAGTATAATCAGTTAACATCGTGTGTACATTTGGCATACTTAGTATCTTGTATAAAAAAAAGATGAGTCTGATTGTAATGTTTCTCATGTTGAGAACCTGATCTTAAACACTGTGGTCTTGTTGTTTTCGTGTAACTTTTAGTTCAGGTACAATAATTCTTTTAAAAGGCATGGGCAATTAATTATGTGACCGCAAAAAATAATTTCGCCTAAGTTAATTGCACAAATTATTGTAGCCCTAAAAGGTTAATGACTGTCAAACATCTTTGATGCATAGAGCCCATTAAATGCCGCTGTCATCTGAATAATGTAAATGAGCAGACCCGTCCTTCCTGGACAAATGAGTTTCATTCAAAGGACAACAGTAAACACTGCCTTGCTGTGTATTAGCAGAAGATGTTCAGGCTCTTCTGCAGAGAGCTCAAATGATTCAGTCTGAGGGGTCACAATTGAGTATTACATTTCAAAATATAAGCCATCGAAACTTTTTGTATTTCAAAAGGTAAATAGAAATTTTAGGTTACTAATTTATCCACACTTCGTAGGGCTAGTGAGTCACTGGGGTTTGTGGATAAATTAACATTTTTGTAGGGACTTTGCTTAGACCCTAAAGAATGAGAGGTACAACCAATAAGCAGGGAATTATTATTATTATCATTATTATTATTATTTTATTTATTTTTTTACTGGATATTATCCTATAGTCTACAGTACTTTTGTGTGTATGTATGCATGTATGTAGTATGTATGTATGTATGTATGTATGTATGTGTGTAGGTGTGTGGAATGCATCTGTGGGTAAGAGTGTACATGTGTGAGTGTGTGTGTGTGTAGACTTGAGGATTACCTTGAATGTCGCTCCCTCAGACCTCCATCTTTTTGAGGGAGAATGTCTCATTATCCTGGGACTCCCCTTTGGTCAGGGTTTCTCACTGGCCCCAGGGATTCACCTCCCGTATGAGCCTTTTTAGACATGGGATTTGGAGGTTGAAGTCAGCTCTTAATGCTATTACAGCCTATGCTTTGCCAGCTGAGCTGTCTTCCCAGCCATTGGACCCATTTTTATTTTCAGCAACAATGTATCCTGAATTATTTCAAAACCCCATATTCCTTTAAGAGATACTTTGCCAGAAAGGAATTTTGGTTCAAGAAAGTTTGGAAAGACTGCTTGCTATAACCTTTTCTTAGAAAAGTCATGATATATATTTATGTATTAAAAGATTCGTGAAATTCTGAGACAAACAAATAAATGTTCCACCATCTATTATATGTTTATGTGGTGACAGAAATGCTCATTCTTGTTTTGTACAACAGTTTCGAACATCCTAAGAGTCCAGTGACTTCATGTTCTGTGTAAATGCTTTTAGATCTCCCTCTATATTAGTGGATCTTGTTCTCCAACATTCCAGTGTGGCAGCTATGTTTATTTGCTACAGATGTTTCTGCATATGCATATAAACACAGCTGTGTGGATAAGTGCACACATTGTGGGCTTATGAAACACATGCAAGCTTACGCACATGGGTGTTTGCTTTTTAATTTTTACTTTGATACCTACAATATATAGCAGACAGTGGAATCAGAAAATATCAAATCAGTGAATGAGAAAAACAATACCATCATGCATACCTTCCCTATTGCTACCTTCAAGATAAAAGCCATCTGCTATCCTTGATGATTGACCCACAGTCCTGGCATCTTTGACATGCTGGGATCTCCACCAAAACTGGGCTATACCTTCACCAAGAGCCTAGCCTGTGATCTCAAATAGTGTCAAGCCTCAGCTGCTCTCAATTAACCCCTTCATGTCTTCAAAACCAGTACCACATGGGAGACTCAAACACATTGTCAGATTAGGCTGCCATAGCTTCTGTGGGCAGACCCTGAGGAAAGAGTCTCATTGAATGCATTTCAGTGATGCTGATCTCTTCTTAATTACAGCTGTGTTCTCATTCCCAGCAAACCATCGTCAGTTGTCCCAGTAAAGCAAGGGAGCAAAGGAGCAAAGGCTGACTTTACTGATGCTGATTCTTCAGCTCCAGCTGACCAGCATCATTGAAATACAGTCTTACTTGAGTCTTTCCACAGGGTTAGCACATAGAAGCTGTGGTCCAGAGGGGGCCAAGACTGCATCACAGGCTGGTGACCATCAAGGACATCATCAGATAGAGAATGGAATTTATGTGAGCTTATGAGACAACTGACATTTATATAAGGCGAGCTGTGCTATGGATGGCAGAGCCAGAGAGGTGGAGCTGCCCAACCCTTTGGAGCACAGAAAATCATGTGTCCCAGACATCAGACACTGAACTATTCACATACACTGTTGTAGTTTTGATTTGATTTGATGTGATTGCAATTGTGCCCTGGTTCTTCCCTCTTGGAATAGGAAGTATTTAACATGTTTTTAAAATTTTATTTTATAAGAGTCCACAGTTGAGAGACTGGATTTTGTGAAAGACTTAAAAAAAAAAAACCATTGAATTATTAAAGAGAGTGTGGACATTTAAATAATGGATTTTTTTTTTTTTTTTTTAGCTTGTGGGACCTCCAAAGTTATTTGTGTTTTATATTGTGATGTTAATATTAGCATGGGATTTTGGGGATAAATGAGAAATAAAAGGATAGTAATACCTTTGTGTGCTGAATTGGCAAGGGGTCAATTGTTTTGGTTAATGTTTTTGTTCATTTCATATAAGTTAGAGTCACATGGGAAGATGAAATGTCAGTTGAGGAATTACCTCCATCAGATTGGCCAATAGGTTAAGTTTGCTGGGGCATTTTTTTTTAAATATACATGATTAATATGTGAGAGCCCTGCTTATTGTGAACACTGCGACCCTGGACATGTGACCATAGGTATATGAAAGCAGGCTGAGCAAGCTATGGAGAGAAGCTAGTAGTAACATTTTCTCATGGCTTCTGTTTCAGTTCCTGCCTCCAGGTTCTTGCCTTGAGTTCCTGCCCTGGCTTCCCTAGGAGTTTGTAACCTAGGAGTTATAAGATGAAATCAACCCTTTTCTTGCCAAGTTGGTTTTGGTCAGAGTTTTATCACAGCAACAGAAATCTAATTAGGACACACTATAAACCATGAACAGAAAAATATGTTTTATTATTATTGAATAATAATGAGTGGACTGTTTCTGTTGTTTATATGCTTCCAGCCTTTTCTAAGTGAACTCCTTAAGGGCAGCTTTATGCTCATGCCTCTGACCCTTTGTAAAGATCGACCACTTGGTCTGGAATGGATTTCTTTTTTTGTTTCTTTTTCTTTCTTTTATTTTTATTGGATATTTTATTTATTTACATTTTAGATGTCATCCCCTTTCCCCATTTTTCTTCCCTAGAAACCCCTACCTCATCCCCCCTTCCTCCTTTTTAAGTTTTAATTACATGCAAGTATTAAGGTCAGTTCTAGGTTGAGAAACTATAATAGATGCAAATAGTCAAGGAACAAGCAAGACAATAAACACAAATAGTCAAAGAACAAACAAGGCAATAAACAAAGTTTTGTGAACACTCCCATGATCACTGTTTCTAAGGGTTTATCAGGATGACCAAAATATTTGAGCCTACTTCCCTGACCTAGCCCAAAGTCATTTTCATGTCTGAAGCCTACTTCCTTGTTCTAGCCTAATTATTTAGATTCCTGCCTGAAATTACTTCTTTGTTCTAGCCTAATGTCAGATTCCTACCTGAAGCCCACTTCCTTGTCCGTGGCCAATGTCATATTCCTGCCAAGCAGCCCATTTCCTTGTCCTTGGCCCATGTCAGATTCTTGTCAAGCAGCCCCAAAAGTTCTCTGCCTCTCCCACTTTTATATTTCATAAATAAGACTGATCCTGTCTTAGGTCATTCTGACAAGAATGCCTTTCTTACCTGTCATGGAATGTATTATCAAAAGCAGTGCATTTCTGTCTTAGGTTGGTAAGAGTCTGTGCAGAATCTTAGTCATCCTTGGCTTGCCAGCCTGTTAATTTAATAATTCTATATGGGGGTCCATTTTCAGTTTCAAGCCATGTGCTTTGGCTGCCAATATGTTGATGTTGTTAAAGACAAACTTTAACACAATGAACAAGAGTTAAAGCATTCCCAGGACAAAAAGGGCTATCATGATCAAGCTATATATGCCATTCTTGAAGTTTGACCAAAATAGAAATACCAACCTCAGGCCATGGGTAACTTTATCAGCAATATCTGCCTAATCAACACTCAGCAGAGCAGCATTATTGAAATTTATAAGCTCACTATGCAAAGTGAAAACATCCAGAGAGGTGTTAGAATTATGCCAAATACACTGCAAGTGTCTTTAAACTTTTTCCTAATTATGATGACTACCACTGTAAATTTTAGAACTAAGATGAATCCAATGGTATTTGGCATGACACTCGAGATGACTCCTTTCTCTTAAACTCTGAACCTCCTTCCAGTAATTTGAATAGGATAAAGAGCATCCATCAGTTGTTCCAAATGCCTATCTAAATCCTCTTGTATATTCAACACATTAGTAACGTTTTTGGCTCAATGATTAACAAAAGTAGCTGTCTTAACTTCTTGTGTCAAAGCAATTGCAGAAGCAGTGGTGCTAGCAATTAATGTAATTAAAGCTGTTAGACCAGCAATAATCAAGTCCACTACCCTCTTGCTTCTGCTTAAAGCCTGACTCACTTCTTCCAGTACTTGCAAACTTTTTTTCAGAAGACCAAGGTTATATGATACTCAGGGCAATAAAACCAACAGCTGGTTGATAGACCTCCATAATAGACATGCTGGGTTTCAACACACTAACACAATTAGAAAGTGTACAATCAATGCAAATTGCGTTAAATACTGTAGAAGAAACAAGAGTAGTTTTAACTTGACAATTAAAAGAGCCTTAACACATGTACTAACACTTGTTTGAAATCTAGATCCTGTCCCAGCTTTATCTCCTGCTAACATAACATAGAGAACTGCAGCTAACTTCCAAATACGTCTCTGAAAATGTTCAGATAATACTATGTCCAGTTTTTTGAGGAACTGCCAGATTGATTTCCAGAGTGGTTGTACCAACTTACAATCTCACAAATAATAGAGGAGTATTCTTCTTTCTCCACATACTTGCAAGTGTCTGCTGTCACCTGAGGTTTTGATCTTAGCCATTCTGACTGGTGTGAGGTAGAGTCTCAGGGTTGTTTTGATTTGCATTTCCCTAATGACTAAGGATGTTGAACATTTCTTTAGGTGCTTCTCAGCCATTCAAATTTCCTCAGTTGAAAATTCTTTTTCAAGCTCTGCACCCCATTTTTAATAGGGTTATTTGGTTGTCTGGAGTCTAATTTCTTGAGTTATTTGTATGTATTGGATATTAGCCCTCTATTAGATGTAGAATTGTTAAAGATCTTTTCCCAATCTGTTGGTTGCTATTTTGTCCTATTGATAGTGTCATTTGCCTTACAGAAGCTGTGCAATTTTATAAGGTCTCATTTGTCAATTCTTGATCTTAGATCATAAGCCTTTGGTGTCTTGTTCAGAAACTTTCCCCCTGTGCCCATGTGTTCAAGGCTCTTCTCCACTTTGTCTTCTATTAGTTTCATTGTATCTGGTTTTATGTGGAGGTCCTTGATCCACTTGGACTTGAGTGTTATACAAGGAGATAAGAATGGATCAATTTGCATTCTTCTACATGCTGATTTCCAATTCAACCAGCACCATTTGTTGAAAATGCTGTTGTTTTTCTACTGGATAGTTTTAGCTCCTTTGTCAAAAATCATGTGACCATAGGTATGTGGGTTCATTGCTGAGTCTTTAATTCTATTCCATTGATCTTCTTGCCTGTCTCTGTACCAATACCATGCAGATTTTATCACTATTGCTTTGTAGTACAGCTTGAGGTCAGGCATGGTGATTCCCCTGAAAGTTCTTTTATTGTTGAGAATAATTTTTTATATCCTGGGTTTTTTGTTATTCCAAATGAACTTGAGAATTGCTCTTTCTAACTTTGAAGAGTTGAGTTGGAATTTTGATGTAAATTGCATTGAATCTGTAGATTGCTTTTGGCAAGATGGCCATTTTTCTTATATTAATTCTGCCAATCCATGAGCATGGGAGATCTTTCCATCTTCTGAGATCTTCAATTTCTTTCTTCAGGAACTTGAAGTTCTTGTACAGATCTGTCACTTGCTTGGTTAGATTCACACCAAGGAGTTTTATATTTTTTGTGACTATTGTGAAGGGTGTCATTTCCCTAATTTCTTTCTCAGCCTATTTATCCTTTAAGTAGAGGAAGGCTACTGATTTGTTTGAGTTCATTTTATGTCCAGCTGCTTTGCTGAAGTTGTTTATCAGGTTTAGGAGTTCTCTGGTGGAAGTTTTGGGGTCATTTAAGTATACTATCATATAATCTACAAATGGTGATATTTTGACTTCTTCCTCTCCTATTTGTATCCCTTTGACCTCCCTTTGTTGTCTAATTGCTCTGGATAGGACTTCGAGTACTGTATTAAATAGGTAGGGAGAGAGTGGGCAGTCTTGTCTAGTCCTGATTTGGGGTTGCTTCAAGTTTCTCTCCATTTAATTTGATATTGGCTACTGGTTTGATGTATATTGCTTTTACTATGTTTAGTATGGGCCTTGAATTCCTGTTCTTTCCAAGACTTTTAACATGAAGGGATGTTGAATTTTGTCAAATGCTTTCTCAGAGTCTAGTGAGATGATGATGTGTTTGTGTGTGTGTTTGTTTGTTTATATAGTGGATTACGTTGATGGATTTCTGTATATTGAACCATCTCTGCATTCCTGGGATAAAGCCTACTTAATCATGGTGAATGATTGTTTAGATGTGTTCTTGGATTCGGTTTGTAAGAATTTTATTGAGAATTTTTGCATTGATATTCATAAGGGAGACTGGTCTGAAGTTCTCTTTTTTTGTTGTGTCTGTGTGCGGTTTAGGTATGAGCGTAATTGTGGCTTTATAGAATGAATTGGGTAGTGTTTCTTCTGTTTCTATTTTGTGGAATAGTTTGAAGAGAATTGGTATTAGGTCTTTTTGGAAGGTCTGATAGAATCCTGCACTAACACCATCTGGTCCTGGGCTTTTTTTGGTGGGGAGACTTTTAATGACTGCTGTAATTTCTTTAGGAGTTATAGGACTATTTAGATGGTTTATCTGTTCCTGATTTAACTTTGGTACCTCGTATCTGTCTAGAAAATTTTCCATTTCATCCAGATTTTCCAGTTTTGTTGAGTATATAGGCTTTTGTAGTAGGATCTGATGATTTTTTCAGTTCTCTCAGTTTTTGTTGTTATGTCTCCCTTTTTAGTTCTGATTTTATTAATTTGGATACTGTTTTTGTGTCCTCTGGTTAGTCTGGCTAACGGTTTATCTATTTTGTTGATTTTCTCAAAGAACCAGCTCCTAGTTTTGTTGATATTTTGTATAGTTCTTTTTGTTTCTACTTGGTTAATTTCAGCCCTGAGTTTGATTATTATTTTCTGCCATCTAGTCCTCTTGGGTGTATTTGCTTTTTTTTTGTTGTTGTTCTAGAGCTTTCAGGTGTGCTGTCAAGCTGCTAGTGTATGCTCTCTCCAGTTTCTGTTTGTAGGCACTTACAGCTATGAGTTTTCCTCTTAGCACTGCTTTCATTGTGTTCCACAAGTTTTGGTATGATGTATCTTCATTTTCATTAAATTCTAAAAAGTCTTTAATTTCTTTCTTTATTTCTTCCATGACCAAGTTATCATTGAGTAGAGCATTGTTCAAGTTCCATGTGTATGTGGGCTTTCCATTGATTTTATCATTATTGAAGACCACCCTTAGTCTGCGGTGATCTGATAGGATGCATGAGATTATTTCAGTTTTCTTATATCTTTTGAAGCCTGTTTTGTGACCAATTATATGGTCAGTTTTGGAGAAGGTACCATGAGGTGCTGAGAAGAAGTTATATTCTTTTGTTTTTGGATGAAATTATCTATAGATATCTGCTAAATCCATTTGGTTCATAACTTCTCTTAGTTTCACTCTGTCTCTGTTTGGTTTCTGTTTCCATGATCTTTCCATTGTTAAAAGTCGGGTGTTGAAGTCTCCCACTATTATTGTGTGAGGTGCAATGTGTGCTTTGAGCCTTAGTAAAGTTTTTTTTTTTTTTTTTTTTTTTTTTTTTTTTTTTTTTTTTTTTTTTTTTTTTTTTTATAAATGTGGGTGCCTTTGCATTTGGAGCATAGATGTTCAGAATTGAGATTTCATCTTGGTTGATTTTTTCTTTGAGGAGTATGAAGTGGCCTTCCTTATCTTTTTTGATAACTTTTGGTTGAAAGTCTATTTTATTCAATATTAGAATGGCTACTGCAGCTTGTTTCTTGGGACCATGTGCTTGGAAAATTGTTTTCCATCCTTTTATTCTAAGGTAGTGTCTATCTTTGTCACTGAGGTGTGTTTTCTGCATACTGCAGCAAAATGTTAGTTCCTGTTTATGTATCCAGTCTGATAGTCTATGTTTTTTTTTTTAATTGGGGAATTGAGTTCATTGATATTAATAGATATTAAAGAAAAGTGTTTGTTGCTTCCTGTTAATCTTGTTATTAGAGGTGGAGTTATGCTTGTGTGGCTATCTTTTTTTTTTTTTTTTTTTTGTTTATTGGAAGAAGATTACTTTCTTGCTTTTTCTACGGTATAATTTTCTTCCTTGTGTTGGAGTTCTCCCTCTATTATACTTTGTAGGGCTGGATTTGTGGAAAGATATTGTGTAAATTTGGTTTTGTCATGGAATATCTTGGTTTCTCCATCTATGGTAATTGAGAGTTTTGCTGGGTATAGTAGCCTGGGCTGGCATTTGTGATCTCTTAGGGTCTATATGACATCTGTCCAGCATCTTCTTGCTTTTATAGTATCTGGTGAGAAGTCTAGTGTAATTCTGATAGGTCTGTCTTTATAAGTTCCTTGACCTTCTCCCCTTACTGCTTTTAATGTTTTTTCTTGGTTTTGTGCATTTGGTGTTTTGATTATTATGTGATTAGAGGAATTTCTTTTCTGAGCTAGTCTATTTGGAGTTTTGTAGGCTTCTTGTATGTTCATAGGCATCTTTCTTTAGGTTAGGGAAATTTTCTATAATTTTATTGAAGATATTTACTGGCCCTTTAAGTTGGGAATCTTCACTCTCTTCTATACCTGTTATCCTTAGGTTTGGTCTTTTCATTGTTTTCCTGGATGTTTTAGGTTAGAAGCTTTTTGCATTTTGCATTTTCTTTGATAGTTGTGTCAATGTTTTCTATGTATCTTCTGCACCTGAGATTCTCTCTTCTATCTCTTGTATTCTGTTGGTGGTGCTTGCATCCATGACTCCTGAACTCTTTCCTAGGTTTTCTATCTCCAGGCTTGTCTCCCTTTGTATTTCTTTATTGTTTCTACTTCTCTTTTTTATGTCCTAGATGGTTTTGTTCAATTTCTTCACCTGTTTGGTTGTGTTTTCTTGTAATTCTTTAAGGGATTTTTGTGTTTTCTCTTTAAGGGCTTCTACCTGTTTACCTGTGTACTCCTGTATTTCTTTCAAGGAGTTATTTATGTCCTTCTTAAAGTCCTCTATCATCAACATGAGAAGTGGTTTTTAAATCCAAATCTTGCTTTTCCAGTGTCATGAGATATTCAGAACTTGCTATGTTGATTAACTATTCTATGGTGGGAAAACTAGGTTCTGATGATGCCAAGTAACCTTGTTTTCTGTTGCTTATGTTCTTGCACTTGCCTTTCACCATCTGGTTATCTCTAGTGCTACCTTCATTCACTGTCTCTGACTGGAACCTGTCTGTCCTGTTATTTTGATTGTGTTAGAACTCCTCAGAGTCCAGCTGTTTCTGGATCCTGTGATCCTGAGATCACGGGTATAAGAGCTCCTGAGAGTCAGGCTGCTTCTGGGATCCTGAAATCCTGGTGTGACCAAGCTCCTGAGATCCTGTGATCCTATTATTCTATGTTCCTGGGTGTGTTAGAGCTCCTGGGAGTCCAGCCTCCTCTGGATTTTAGGTGATTGGGTGCAGAGCTGTTGCCCTAGGACTGCTCAGGGCACCAGCGCAGACTGGAAGGATCCTGAGCCGCTTGCAGTTAGCTAGAATGGATTTCTATACATAGCGACTAACTTGCTCCAAGTACCCCCTGGTATCTTCAATCCTTAGAATGCTGTATTGTGGTATGGCTTTGTTTTTGTTGCTTTTTTGTCTTTTTTCTATTCTTATGGTTATATACTTGGACAAGAGGGAGGAAGAGAGAGGGAAGGAGAGAGAGAGTGTGATGAAGGGAGTAGAAGATTGTATTCTGTGGAGATTAAGGTTTCAATAGAAATTTTGAAACTTAACAAATTTTGCAAAAAGTTTTTACTTTTTACATCCACTAGTTTAGTAGTAGTGAAGCGACCCGATACATAGGTTACTCAGTAATGATACTTGTAGAATATCAATAATAAAATTTTTATCAGGATAAGTGTGAATTCTTTTTTTTATATATGAAACGCTTTGCATCCCACATGAGGAAAGCTGTATTTTAAGGAAATTGTGCATTTATAACTTAGAATATGATTGACTTTATTAGCTTTTAGAATTAAGTAATAATCTGAGCTCATTCCAGGGCTAAACAGAGGTGTGCCTTGTTCTCTGTTTCTTCTTAGGTGGTTCCTAATGTTTAGTTGTTTTTCCTGTTTAGTGCTGAAATGTGTTCCCTTTCCTCTGGAAGTTAGGTGAGTTTCCATAAACATTTCCCCTCTTCAGCTATTTGTGGACTGTTTCCAAAGATGCTTCATATTGTTAAGGAGAATCCTGTTTCAATCTCTTCTTAGTCCAGTTTCAAAAGGCAGGAGTGCTACTGGACCCTGTGGTTGTCTTGGGAGACCTTCTGCTAGTCCCACATGATATCATCATGTTTTAGGGGGATGGGTGTTGTATCCCTCTTGATACTGTGGTCCAAGAATATACAAAATGTCTTAACTGGGACGAGATGAGGTGTTTAAAAACATGTTTAGAGAGAACACTGCATCATGAATTCAGACATTCTGATTTGGGACTGCCAGCATGCCTTCCTCAGCTAGTTACCTAGGACTGTCTGCCCTACAGTGCACTTTGAATTGAGTGCCATGTCTTCTGGGCTGACACATTATTTGGAGGGGTAACTTCTCTAGACACATGCCTTCTTTTCTAGGCTAAGTCCCCTCCTCCTAAGCCAAGGTTTACCACACTTGATTGTAAGCTCTTCCTGTTTTCAGTCTGAGCACCTGTGTTTGAGTGCATGCGCGTAGGTGGCCTAAGCCACTGACCATCTTTAACAGTGCCCTACTCTGCCTTTCCTCAGGTGATTCCTACAACTCCTCATCTCCTCAGCATACGTGCACAGCTCAGAGGCCAACTGCCTGTCATCTCCCGTCCTCCCCGAGCCTACCTTCATGGTGATGATTTCCTTTCTGAAGCTTTGTCTCCTTTTTGACACCTTGCACAGGGCTCTACAGCCTGCTTCTTAGTTGGATTTTCATAGAATCTAGCATCTCCCAGCATCACAGAAGAGCCCTGTATGCCAACCACCGTGGCGTTCTGAAACCTACAGTCACATCTCCATGTTTTGAAGATCAATGTCCATTTTTATCTCATTTTCATGTTTGCTGAAGTGTGTCATTGCCAGAGAATCATGGAGACGGGTGATTATACGTGAGCATGGGTAGACTCACTTTCATGCATCGATGCTGAAAATGCTTCAGGTGGTGCTGTTAATGTTTGTCACAATTAAACACCTGAAAATTATATTGCTTAATGAAATAGTTGATAAAGTTTAAGCAGCTTTTAGTATATGCCTGCATTGTTCTGGCCATTTTACACAGCAGAGTTCACTCTATTTCTCCAGTAATGTTATGAAGTTGTTGGTGTTGCAGTAAACTGTTCACACATGAAGAACCCATGCTACACAGGCAGAAAGTATATAACATTTTCAGTGTTACCTGGACACATATGGGACAGCTGCTGGGATGGGTAAACTTGATTGTCAAAAAAATTCTAAAATGGATTGTTTTTAAAACATCTCTACTTTAAATTGTGTGTATGTGTATGTGTATATGTGCACGTGCATGTGCCAGAAGAGGGTGTAGCTGGAGTTATGGGCAGTGGTGACCTGCTTCCTGTGGGTGCTGGGAGCTGAATGAACTCAGGTCCCCTGCAAGAGCAGTAAGTGCTTTTGTCTACTCAAGCTATCTTCCAGCACCAGGGAATTGACATCTTAAATAAAAGCCATAGGGCAAGAAAGTATATACCTGAAAGAATTAGGACAAGAAGAGCATTCTAAGTGGAGGGTGAGTAGCTGTCCACTCCAGCACCTGCTGTAATCCCTAGCACCAGTGTGTATGCTGCCTTTACTGGGAAGAGGGCTGCTGATCACTTCTGGGGGATCATGACATGTGGAGGTTATCCTGGATCATCTGGATGGACTTCAAGTGCAGTTCACCAGTCTTTAAAAGAGAAATCGGCAAGAGACAACTGTGGCTAAGAAGGGCAGTTGAAGAAAGCAGTAGGAGAAACTGCTGCAGCTCCACCTTTGAAGACAACTGCAGCAAGAGGCCTCGGGCCAAGTGATGCAGGGAGTGCCACTCTGGCAGCATCTGGATACAGCCTCTTGACACTAATGCTTTGGACCTCTGGCCTCCAGTACAGGAGGAAAATGGATTTCTCTTGTGTTAAGGCATACTCTACTAGTGATTTCTTATAGTGGCACTAGGAAAAGAGTTTGGTCCCTAGAAGTGGAATGCTTCTATAACAGACCCCTAGAAATGTATAGCTTAGAGTCAGCAAGTAAGAACTAGGGTAACCATGAGGTTGAGATTGAAGTAACCAGGTAGCCTTAAGAAGCTTGCTGGTAGGATATGGGTATTCAAGGCTCTGCTACAGGCTCAGAGGGAAAAGAGTGACTTGTAACTGGGAAGTGCAGGAGCACGGCCTTACTAGGTAGAGGTAGAAAGCTTACCTGAGTCTCCTGTACACTGTATGACGAGCAAGAGCTTGTCACCAGCACTTGCATACCCAAGAAGGTTTCCAAGGAAGGTACGGGCACCATATTCATTCTTCTTGCTGCTTTTGGTGAAATAGAGAAGAAATTATAAAATGTCTGTAGACTGGAGCTTCAGATTGATGGATCCAAATGTTGTTGTTCCCTTTCTGCCAGTTTGCCCCAGATGGCTAGCTAGTGGAAAATTATGTTTCCTCATGTGGTCAGATAATATGGCATATATGAGAACTGGAGAGTTCTCATCAACCTTTTAAATATTTACTGCTGACTGTCACAAATATAGTTGTCTCCATCATCCAAACCATGAATAAGAATTGAAGAGCCAAATATGGTAGTATAAACCCTTCATCACAGTCCTCAGAAGGCACAGGCAGGCATATCTCTGTGAGTTGGAGGCCAGTCTGGTCTACATAGTAAGTTATACACTAGCTAGGGCTCTAAGTGAGATCACATTTAAACAACAACAACAACAACAACAAAAATACCACAATAAGAAGAATTTTTAAAAATTGTGCATTCTCTTTGTTTCCAAACTTTATTTGGAAGTATCTCCTCTATGTGGAGTTGGGGAGCATCCTTTCCTGTCTTTTCAAAGGTTGTGGCTACTCAAAGCTCATGAATACACCTGTATTTGTATGTAGGGTCTTTGAAGACAGTCTCAAGTTAAGATGAAGTCATGTAAGATTAGTATAGGCTCCAAGCAATGACTGGAGTCCTTCCAGATGAGGCCACAAAGCCACATAGAGACCTTGGCTTGTGAAAATGGAACCACTGGAGTGACAGTGCTGTAAGCCCTAGAATTCCAGCGATTGCATCTGCCAGGGAGTGGTGTCGTGATCTTGGCCTTCTCTCTTCCAGATCTGGGAGAGAATATCCTTTGGCAATAGCCTCGTGATTTGTGGCATTTCTAGAGCAATGTGGTCCTAATACATCTCTCGACAAGCAGAAATTAAATGAAGCACTCTAATGGTTTAGAAATCCAAATAAAAAGCCTCTCTTCTATAAAGTCCAGGTCTGCTCTGGCTGTTTTTCAGAACTAGAGTTCTGCAAGTTTCACTGAGGAATCGTAGCTCTTTAAGTAATTCCCCAACCTTTTGTACCAGGTCAGGTTTAGAATGGAGTTAAAAGGGCTTGGATATTGAATAAGATTTAATATCACACTGAGAAAGGACAAGGAAGACCTGGAAGGAAGGTTGTATAGAGTGGCCTGTGTCTTCTGCAGTTTGCTGCCTTTGTGTAATACTTGCCCTGGGCTGGCAGAGAAATAAAAGGTAGATGCTGTGCAAGCTAACTCTTCAGGACATCTGCCTATCATTCTTTTCCTCTGACCTGTCAGCCACACATGGCCCTTGCTGCATTGTTGGACTGAGGACAGCACCATAAGGCCAAACTACTCTTTCTAGAAATGCTAGCCATAGAGATACCCCCTTTATAACAGACTCATCCCAGAAAATTTTGCTTTTAATTAAACCATAAGTGAAATGATTATTTTTTTACCGTTTGTTTTTTCTGTAGTAGAATATAATATTTCTTTTTTGTTGAAGACTTTTTATTATTTTATTTGTTTATATGTCAGATGTTATCCCCCTTCTCAGTCTCCCCTCCACAAAACCCTACCCATCCCACCTTTGTCTCTAAGAGAGTACTCCCCCACCCATCCACCCACCCACCCACCCACCTACTCCTGTCTCACCCCTCTAGCATCCTCCTTTGCTGAGGCAACATTCCTCCACAAGACCAAGCACTTCCCCTCTCATTAATGCCAGGTGAGGCAATCCTCTGCTACATATGTAGTAGGAGCCATGAACCCACTCATATATACTGTTTGGTTGGTGGTTTCGTTTCTGGGAGCTCTGAGGAGTCTGGGGATATTGTTGTTTATCCTATTGGGTTGCAATTCCCTTCAGCTTCCATTCTTCCACTAACTCTCCCATTGGGGTCTCCGGGCTCAATCCAATGGTTGGCTGTGAGTGTGTGCATCTGTCTTTGTCAGGTGCTGCAAGCATTTCTTGGCATTGCAATAGTGTTGGGGTTTGGTATCTGCGGATGGGATGGATCCCAAGGTGGGGTGGTCTCTGAATGGCCTTTTCTTCAGTCTCTGCTCCATTTTTTGTCCCCGTGTTTTCTTTAGATAGGAACCATTCTGGGTTAAAAATTTTGAGATGGGTGGGTGGGTGACCCCTTCCCTCAGATGGGGGCCATGCCTGTCTACTGGAGGTGGTTTCTTCAGGTTCTCTCTTCCCTCTGTTGGGTATTTCAGCTAATGTCATCCCCACTGGGTCCCGGGAGCCTCTCTCATTCCTGGCATCTGGGACTTTCTAGTGGTTGTCCTTCCCACTGTTTTATGTCCCCCATTGATGCACATTTCTATTTATTCTTCTGACCCTCTGGACTTCTCTCCTCTCTCTTCCCATAGCTGAACCTGTCCTCCCCCCTTCCCTCCTCCTCTCCTCTCCCACCTAGGACCCTCCCTTCCTATATTTCCTATAATAATTTAGTTCCCCCTTCTAAGTGGGATCGAAGCATCCACACTTTGGCCTTCCTTCTTGTTAGTCTTCACATGGTCTGCGAGTTGTATTATGGGTATTTTGAGCTTTGGGGCTAATATCCACTTATCAGTGAGTTTCTATAAAAAATTATACTGAGAATACAAGTCAAAAGTATATATTTTGGTAAAATTTTAAAAAGATATTTTTTGCTTTTGTATATGTCTGTGGTGTGCACAAGTGTGTATGTACATGTTTGCATGTATGCAAATACACATGTGTATGGGTACATGTGTGTAGAGGCCAGAGCTTGATGTCAGGTGTCTTCCTTGGTTATTTGCCATCTTATGTGTCGGGGTTTCTCACTTGAACCCAGAACTCATCAATTAGACTATTCAATCTAGTCAGCTTGCTCCAGGGATCCCTTGTCTCTGCTTCTTCATGCTTGGATTACAGGTGGACCACTGTAGCTCACATTTACATGGGTACTGGGGATCCAAACTGATTCTCATGCTTGTGTAGTGAGCACTTTACCAGCTGAGCCATCTTCCCCAGTTCCAATTAAAATATCTTTTATCATATAATCACCAAGCAAAATCTATATGCTCTCTGAGGTTAAATTTAACCACAAACATGCAAGGCCTTTACTGAAATGACTGGAGTCCAGAAAGTGCACCAACACAGCACATTTATGATGGAATGTGCCAATATCACGAAGACAGCCTTGGCCTAATGTTAACTCACAGGGCCAGGGCCAGTCAGTTGCTGAACAATGAAAACATTTGCATCATGCTCATCTTGAAACTCAGAAGAGCCAAGCAGAACAATGCATTACAGCAGCTTTGAGGACCCCCTTCTAAGAGGGATCAAAGCATCCACACTTTGGCCTTCCTTTTTTTGTTTTGGTGTTGTTTGGGTTTTTTTGTTTTCTTTTTATCTGGAGACTCCCAAGGCAGGCCCAGCATTCACAAAGCCATCTTACCTATGATTTTTTTTTTTTTTTTTTTTTTTTTTTTGCCTTCCACCCCTGTTAGGTATTGCTTCCAGTATGACTCTTGTTCCATTCTGATGAAGGAAACTCAGCAGACCTTAATATCATCTAATTTCCTATCTGTATTCAGAGTTCAGCAGTTGTTTCTGAAGGTGGCTTTTAAAGGATGGCTTACTTTGATGCAGTTTCAATCCAGGTTTCTACATTGCATCTGACTTTATATATTTATGTAGTAATATTCATATTTATATAGTAATATTCATGCTGGATAGAGACCCCCTCCCTTCTCTACTTCATGGAGGGGATTGTGGTATGTGCATGTCTCCACATCCTGGGTGGTGGGAATCTTTGCTTGTGGTTTTAGTGTCACTGCTGATTTCCCAGAACCATGCTTCCTTCAGAGGCACCAGACTGCATGTCTTCCCTAGATCATCCCTTATGCTTAGCTGGAATGCTTTACAGACATTGTGCCTGGGAGCTATATGGCTACCTTTTAATACTCTGTCCTGGAAGGACAAGATGAGTGCAATTTTTTTTTTTTTTTTTTTTTTTTTTTTTCCTTTACCAATTTTCAGAGTAATGAACTGATGCCTGCTTGGTTATCTACAGTTGAATTACAAATTATCACAAGACACCAGGGCATGAAGCAGCAGCTGCTTTATTAACTGTCATGATTTGATAGGTCAGGAATTTTGGAGGGCGTGACTGGGCAATTTGCTTATGTAGCAAGATTTAGCAGTGTGTGAGCTGGTCTTGGAAGGTCAAGACGGCATCCTTCATGTGATGCCTGGGTGGGAATAGTTAGAGAAGGACATGAGGGAGGACCATCCATCAGCGAGCCCATCCATGCCCTCTCTAGCACATTCTCACAGCGGAATCCCCTGGGAGAATATTATTCCTTAATCTATTGAACCTCCTGGGATGTGGCCTTGACATCTTAGACTATCATTTTGATTGTGTTCTTTTGGCCCCTGAAGTCACTAAGTCTGGCTTGATTTAAGGTGAGACACAAGAAAGAGTTGTCACATCTTTCATCTAAGTTGAATTTGTCACCTTTTGGTTGACTGCAATGAGCACATTAAAAAACAAGACAAGACAAAAAAAAATCCACAAAAAACAAACACTGTCTTACTTTTATTGTGGCATTTTAAAATACACCTGGCATATGATTAGGTACATGATCGAGTAGGGCCATTTTACTCAGTGTTGGCTGATGCACACCAGTGTCTGTTTCTAAGTGTTCCAAACACAGACGCTGACTTCATTTGAGGTATTTCCTCATTCTTTCTCTCAGATGCTGGGGGCATCAAACTCCCTTTGTGTCTCTATGCATTCTCCTGTTCTAGAAGCTCCAAATGAGTGGAACTATGCAGCTTATTTCATTTTGTATGTGATGTATTTCGTTTGATATCTTCTGCACACATTTATAGCATGTACTATAAATTCATTGTTTGGGGAGTGGTATCATTTTTGTGTTTTTGAGTCAGGGCCTTTTATATACTCTGAGCTGGTTTTGAACTCCCTGTGATCCTCCTGCTTCAGCCTCTCTGGTGGTGAGACTATTACTGTGCATCACCATGCCTGTCTCTGTTTCCTTTTTAAACTGGATAAAATTAAAATGCGTGTACATGCCACCTTTCCTGCAGTGAACACTGGTTTACAGGCACACCTTTGACTGTTACAGTTCCTTCAGCCTTATACCCAGGAGTAGAACCATGCAGTCATGTGGTCACAGTGTCCAGCTTTATGAAGACTGCTAACACATTTTCAGTAGTGGGTGCACCACTGTCCCCACTGAGGATGTATCAGATTCCAACTCTTACACATCCTTGCCTATGTTTGTTTTCATTTTCACACATAAGAGCCATGCTAGCAGGAGGCACCTCTACAGACATAGATGCTCACTGCAATCCTGGTGAGAGCCAAGAAGTTGGAAAACAACTGGATTATCCATCATGACAGAGCATATTCCTAAACCAAACACACAGCAGTTAAATGGGCTTGATTGCCAGCCAGTCTCTTGGTGTGGGTCTGTAAGCAAAAGTTGTCTGGAGAGGATTTAAATCCACAGAACAGCTCACACATCCCTGTTGTGGCACCGATGCCTAGATTGTTCTATTACTTTGAAAAACCACCCTGATACACAAAATTGAAATTTCATTTAAATGGCAATCCAGTGCTTATAGTTACATAACTGTGAGAAGCCATTATTGTATATGCTGGGAACATTGGTGAGATTCACCCTGACTCCATTCAGTGCAGCAAAACTCTCAGAAACAAACAGAATGGCCAGTGGGAAGGGAATAGATGAATCAGCCACACAGTTGTGCAGTGGAATATGACATAGCAAGCACATGGTGATGTAGCTCCTTACGAAGGTTTTAAAAAATGACTTAACAGAGGTGCATTTTACATATCGTAAGTTTCATCTATTTCAAGCACATAGTTGAATTGTGTGACCACTACAAGGTTTTAAAACACTTAAATTCACTCCTATCTACCAATAAGACCTATAGGTAACTGTTTCCATCTCCCAGCACCCCCAAGTACCTACTGCTCAGTTCTTTCTACAAACTCACCTTTCAGAAGTATTTTTAGACATGGTAGCATATGGTGTGCCATCTTTTGTATCAAGCTCATTTCATTATGAACATGGTTTTAAACTTTTTTTCTGTAACCATATAATGTGTCAGCAATCTGTATCTCTTTTTTTTATTACCAAAGAGTGTTTTGCTGTGTAGATAAAACAAATCTCTCTCTCTCCATTAAAAAATTGATGCATATTTTGTTTTATTTGTCAAGTTTTAGTTATTATAGATTGGGCTGCTTTAAACCTTTATGGGAATATCTCTCTGTGTATTGAAAAAAAAATGTTTAATTATCCCAGAATAGACAGACTTGCCAGATCATGTGGTCATTTTGTATTTAAGCATTTGAGAAACTGACAGACGGTAGTTCAACCCTGGCTGTACTCTCACTTCCACTAGCAGTGTGTGGAGGGTTCTGCTGTTTCACAGCCTTTCAAGCTTATGGTACCGTCTGCCTTGTGTGCTCTCATTGTTCTAGTGTATGAAGTTACAGCTCTTCTCCATTTTAATTTGTGTTTTGCCAGTGGCAGATGTTGACCATCTTTTCCTGCAACTGCTGCCCATTCTCAATCCCTGCTTGGTGAAGTGTCTTCATATTTCAGCTCATTCTCTGCCATGGCAGTTTTTCTGCATATAAGTTACTTATATGATATAGGACATGTGAGCATGCTCTCTCAGTCTGTTCGCCTTTGCTTCATGATGTCATAAATGAAAAGATTATAAATTTTGATAAGATTTAATTTATCAATACATTTTCTTCCATAAGTTCTGCCTTCAGTATTGTGTGTAAGAAATAATTAGCGTCAGTTAGATAGTGAAGGTTTCTGAGTCTGTGGTCTTTCTAAGTTAGCATTAGTGCACATTGTTGGAGGGAAGGCCTCTCAGATCATCTTTTTGATGTAGATGTTCTGGTTTTATCTGTCAAGCCACCTCCTTTCTTCTGTTGAATCATCTTGGCATCTTCCTTTAAAATAACTGTTCTATCTTAAATGTATGGCTTTTCTCTGATTCTCATTCTTCAGTGCCTTCTCTTTTTGTGAGAACTAACCTGATTAGTTGATTGTTGGTTCGTGATAGAAATTTTGAAAGTGAAAGTCCTCCAGATAGGTTTAGTTATTCTAAATGTTTCACATTCCTATATACAGTTGAAGACCTGCTTGTCACTTTCTTGAAGGAGTTTCCTGGAATTTTGATAGGAATGGTTTTGAATCTGTAGGCCAATTTTGAAAGAGTGGATACCTAAATAATATTGAGTTGTTATAACCTTTGTACATTGGATACTTTATCATTTTTCAAAGTCTTTAACTTCCTGCCACAAACTTCAGTAATTTTTAGGGTAAAAAATCTTTCAATTCTTCTATTAAATTTATTTGTAAATACTTTAGTCTCTATAATGCTAGTGTGAATGGAACTATACTATAATGTCACTCATCTTTCATTGTCATATAGAGAAATACAGCCAGTTAAACATTTTATTACCTTTATTTATTTGTGTATATTAATTTGTATATGTTGCCATCCCAAGGTGTCAGAGGACAGTTTGTAGGACACTTCTTTCCACCATGTTGGTTCTGGGAATTGAATTCAGGGCATCTGTCTTGGTAGCAAGCACTTTTCCCTTCTGAGTCATCTTGCCAGCCTCTGCATTTGATATTTTCAAATGATTTCATGATGGGTTGCCCCAGATTTGTCAGAACTGTGTTGGTTTTCTTCTCTTCTTAGACTGTGTAATCTCAATTAATGGACCATTGAGTTTGCTGGTTCTTCTGCCACTTAGTCTGTGAGTTGTGCCCTAGTGCAAGCATTGTGCCCTGGTGCAAGCATTTCCTTGATTGTTGTACTTTCCAACTTCAGAGATTTTTTGCTTTCTTTTAATGATGTCTATCTCTTTAAAATAAATTTCCCTCATGAGATAGTATTCTCACCTTTTCATTACTGAGCCATGTGCTATACATATTTGTGATCATTGCCTTGTATCCTTCATCTTGCCTAGACTTCCTCAGGGACAACTTCCATCTCCTGCTTCTTCCTGCACATAGACAATGCTATGTGTCTTTGCATGTCTCACTTTCTGTTAACACTGGAAATTTGGAATGACTCACCGTGTAGATTTGGGGACTCCCCACCTTCGCAGGGAGTCTTCTGTTATTGTGGTGGCTTTTGTATGTTAACTGGCTGTGTGTGACTTGTGTTTCCTGTACTTATCTGATGAAGTCACCTCTCTGTACTGTGTGTGGCCACTCAAGTTTCTTTTGTGGTTTGTTTATTAGCAAGTAGAATGAGCAGATAAAGACTTGTAAAATCCACTTCACCAATAAATGTCGCAGTCATTTGGGGGCTCTGTGTTTATGTTGGCCATCCCTCTGTCAGATAAATTAGCAATCTGCTTTACTCTTTACTCTCTGGTTATGTGGGACTTAATGTCGTCAACAACTGAGAGATTAGGGGACTGCCAGATCTTCGCTGGTCCTTCACATAACCCCACAGTGGTACTCGGAGTTCTAATGTCCCTTGTAGACATTTAATTTCATGAACCCCCCTTTTAAGTTTTTGACCTGACTCTTGTTTGCCCAGCTGGTATGGCAAACCTAATAGCTGTGATGTTAATCAATTGTAGCTGATTGTTTTTGACAAAAGCCCTAGAGACTGGGCTTTTTCTGCTGAGTAAGCTTTCCTGGACATCAAATAATGCTAATGCTTTGTGAATTGGGCTTTCCCACAGAGCTGGAGGGTCAAAGAGCCACAGTGTTGTTGGAGTTGGTGGTTTGTTTTTTTTTTTTTTTTTTTTTTTTTCCCCAGAGTTCTGAACCTGGTGTGTTTTCCCTATGGCTCCAGGATGGAACATTTTGTGTATACTGTGACTGAGAAGCTGCTAGTTTTGAAGATTACCACAAAGCTTCAGAGAGTGGATGCCCTAGGTCAAGTTAAAGTGCCATAAACCAAGCTGCCAACAGAGCATCAGCGTTTTTCTTTGAATAATGCCGTAGGTTGTTGTGTATCTTTGGTTAATTTCTAGAACTTTGAAAATTCTGGGTTTGAAGGCTGTGGCTGCATTTTTATCATTTCTGGGAGTAAAAGCATTTCTGGAAGCCATCACCATTCAGAAGTTTCATCCCCATACAGATGAATTTTAATAACAGATGAACAAAGTAAGCCCTGAAAATTACAACCCATTTTATAAATATAATACAATAATAAATACAATATGATTTTTGTAAACATTTTATAATCTTATAAACATAAATATAAAGTGAGCCCTGAAGACATCAACCCATTTCATAAACAGGACTGAAATGCATAAATCAATGTGTATTTAAAATATACTTAACATCTGTATTGTACAAAAAGGTATTGATGGTCATAAAACTGTGCAAAGTATAGGGTTCCAGATGGTAGTTATCCATTGGGTAGCAGGCTTGGGTGGGAAGGGCTTTTACACAGGAATATATGTAGTCTCCCATTTTATCTCTGGGGAACACATTTTAAGGCCCCTAGTAGATGTCTGAGAAGACAAAGCATGGGATCCTCTGTGTTATTAAACCTAGCTTGGTAACCACAATGTTCTGCAGTAGGCTATTCAAAACCTACAAGTGACTTCCAGACTTCTTCACTGGACCTTTGTGAGCCATGGTCACCTTTGGGGAAATGAGATCATGCAAAGTAAGTCCACAGACTCTGGGGGAACCATTTACATCTTGGAATGGTGGCTCCTAGTTCTTCCCACATCATTGAAAATATGGCATAAGCAGGCAGGTCATGTTTCTTGTTGTTTTGTTTCTCTCATATTAACAGAGGAAAGAAAGACTCTGATAAGAGAATTTGACCTTCAAAGTTGTGTTTGTGGCCGGAGCATTTCTTAGGAAGCAAGCTCCAGGCTTCCATGGGCCTGCCCATTTGGCCCAACTTTAGTGTCTGACCAGGCCAGAGATAAGGGGGACAGGAGTGATGGTAGCAAGTGCCACTGTGAGGTGAGCAATCATAGAACACCATCCTGACTAGATCCCTGCTGCTACCTGTAGCCTGACAGCCCTCCACTCTCTACTGTACTCTGAGGAGTAAGCACAGGATGCTGACCATCCAGCAACAGCACAGATAGTGCCCCCCCTCCGCCAGGTCCATTCCTGATGTTATTAGCCTCTTGTACCAACACCCAAAGGTTTGCTTTAGGATAACCTTATGATTAAGGGTTTGAGAGATACTCAAAGATCAGATTATACAGAGTTGAACATAATATGGATACAAAATCTGAATTGTAGAAAGTTAAATAAAGTTTGTTTTTTTTTTTTTTTTTTTTTTTTTTTTTGCTTCAAAGGATATTGTGTTACAGTGAAAGACTCAATGTAAAGCCTTCAAAACAGGATTGCTAGCATTCAGTAAGGTTTGGTTGAAAGCGTTTGTTTGTTTGTTGTTTTAGAGAGAGAGAAAGAGCAGGGAAAGAGAGAGAGGGAGGGAGAGGGAGGGAAAGGGAAACAGGGAGAGGGTGACGGGGAAAGGGAGAGAGGGGGAGGGGGAAAGGGAGAGAGGGGGAGGGGAAAAGGAAGAGAGGGAGAGGGAGTGGAGAGAGAAAGAGAAAGAGAGAGAGAGAGAGAACACGAACACACATTTGTAGCATAAAACAGTAGTTCCCAAACATTCCTGGATAGAACTGATATGACTGGGACCAGGCCAAATTGTCCGTAGTTCACTAGATGCTAAGACCAGGTCTGATCCCTTCCTACTCAACCACGAGCAGTAAAGGTACTTTTTGAGCCTTAGCTTTACTGCCTGATCTGTGGGGCTGATACTATCTGTGTATAGTGATTTAATACTTACTAATATTAGAATGTACAACTTATCTCTTATTTTCTCAGAAACTTAAATTGTAAAGTACCCATTTGAATGCTGGTCAAAATGTGAGCAAATGCCATTTGTACAAGCGCATAACCATTAAAATGTACCATTAATCAGCAGCCTGCACTCTCGAAGGCCAGTGCATGGCACTGCCCTTAGCTGCTGGTCATGCTTGTGTGTATTTATGGTGCTGCCTCCTGTATCTGCCAATTAGGAGGAACCAACACTTGCTGTAGGTGCCCCCTGAGCTGGCTATTGCAGGAAGTGGGACAGAAGCACCACATGGCCTGGCTGCTGCGGAGTTCATTGTGGTTTGTGAGATGTGTCTTCTGTGTGAGTCAGTCACAGCAAAGCACTGCCATTTAAAAAAAATAACATACAGACAATAAAGCACCGCCATTTAAAGAAAATAGCATACAGAAAATATACGCAGAAAGAGCAGAGAATGAGAGAGCCTGGCATGGCGCTGTGTGGCTCAGTAGCAAGTGCAGAGGACCGGTCTAAAATACGCTTCTTAGGGGAGGCGTTAATGAGGACTAAAGCGCCGAGCGATGGAGATGTTCAGCCCTTCAGAGAACAATGGCAGGCGCACTATAGCATTTTTTATTGTGTCTTCCTAAGAAAAATCACTTGGAAGCACAATATTCATTTTTGAAGAGGGAAAGACTAAGTATAAGAAAAGAAATTTCTCCTAAATACTATTATAAAGTTTGAGCATTTCTATTATGATTTTATGACCTCCCATCTGTGGTAGATGCTTTATTGAGATTATTGGGATGTTACCATCAAACTGTGACAATGATGCTTTAAAGGTCACACACAAAACACAATTAAATTTTCCAAGTAGAATAGGAATATGCATTGTGAAAGGCAAATACTTTGAAGTAGTTTTTTTCCCCCCCCCGAGTGGGCCATTTCACGATGACATTTTGAGGTGCTTAAATAAATCACAATGTTGTTTTTCTTCTTGATTGCAATTTTCCCTTATCTATTTGTATAGCTTAAAAATAGAAACTGGCATACTTAAGTTTCAGCAGTACTGAGCCTATTAGTTAATATAAACTTTATCCTAAACTCAACAATAGATTTCATTGTGACCGTGGAAACTTATTATGGTTCTTTCGCTCTTTACAAGTGTGAAGGTGTCTGCTTGAGAGAGACTCAGTTACTCATTCTCTCATGGCTCATTACAAGTTGGATAACCCGACATTTCTACAGATTTCTCATCAGCATATTCAGTAGGAGAACACTTTATTTTCAAAACCTGTTATTCTGTTTTATTTGGCTTTTTCTCCACCTTGTCACTCATGAATGTAATAAGTGGTTGCTTTGCAGTTACTAAAACAAATTTAGTTTCTCCCATCATTTGTGCCTTAGTGTCTTTATCTGAAAAATGAAGATAATCTTGGGATTGGGTTGTATGTGCAAGTTTGTGGAAACATTAAGAACTACAGATGTAAAATGTTGGAAACTGGGCATGATGAGGTAGGTCAGCCAGGAATGCACTTGCCTCACAACAGTGAGGACCTGAAGTCTATCCCTAGACACACAGGAAAAGTCAGGTGTGGTGGTCTATGTTTATAACCCCAGTGCTGGGGAAGTAGAGGCAGGAGGATTTCTTAGTCTTGTTAGCCAGTTAGCATAGCCTAATTGCTAAGCTTAGGTGAGTGAATGAGAGGAACCCTACTTTAAAAATACAGGGGCTCATCTTCTGAGGAATGATATCAGGGTTGTCTGTCTTCCATAAACAGATACATATGATGTCCTCCCCACACCCCCCCCCTAAAAAAAAACCTTTGGGAAGTAGTTCTTGCCATTTTACCTTAAAAGCAAAATATAATTTCCTACAAATCTGCAACAATACAACAATAAAGATGAAACTAGACACTGGAAAAACATCTTCCTGAAGTTAGAAATTCTATATATAAATGAGTGAGGCACCGTTCACATCCCATGAATGCAGCCTGGGAATGTACTATTCTAGTCTCAAGTCAGACATAAAGACCATGCGTGTGTGCAAACACAGACACTCCACAGGGGTTACATTTCTTATAGGTGATCATATCGTGGTGTTTTCTGATTTTCGATGTTGGCTTATAAATGCCACTGTGTAATTATAAAGGTATTATTTAGCAGCTTAGCTACTTGGATGCCTGAGGAAGATTGAAACGTCCGAATCAAGAGTGAAGACATACATCTGATACAAAAAGATTCAATGGGTTTTTGATGGGGTATGTGGGGGCCAGAGTTTAATCTCAGGTAACTTTCCCTATTGCTCACCACTCTAAAAACATTTATTTATGCCTTTATTTGTTTGTTCATTTATTTGTTTTTAAACAGTGTCTCTCACTGAACCTGGAGTTCATGGATGAGGCTAGCCTGTCCAGCTGGTGAGCTCCTGGGGTTCTGTCCTGAGGTGACGTCTGGCTCCTTACATGGCTGCTGGGCATCTCAGTGCAGGCCTCAGGCTTGTGCAGCATGCTCTACTCGCTGAGCCCTCTCCCCACATCCCTACCAGTTTGTTTTTTAAATTGTATGATAACTGTTAAGATACCGTGTTCCGGTTTTCTGAATTCATGCAGGTTGCCCACTTGTATGACCCCTGTGAAGTGCATATGTGTCCGTGTTTGCACACGCATGGTCTGTATGTCTGACTTGAGACTAGAATAGTACATTCCCAGGTTGCATTCAAAGGCTGTGAACGGTGTCTCACTCATTTATATATAGAATTTCTAACTTCAGGAAGATCATTTCCCAGTGTATATCTTTATCTTTATTGTTGTATTATTACAGATTTGTGTGTAAATTACTTTTTTCTACGTGGATTATTATTTTCTTGTCTAAGTTTCCAAATGATTTAGAGGAAAAAATATGCAGTTGGGATTCAAGAACTGAAGGAGATTCTGGGGCACGGGCTCTGACGTGGGCCTTCTTCCCGGCAGCCTTTGTGGCTTTGGACAGCCTCAGGTTTCTCTTTAAAGAAGATTTAGCCAACCCTGGGCTCGTTGATAAACAAGGAATTAATTGTCTCCCAGGTAAGCCAGAATTGAAAGCGTCGTCATTAATGGAGTCTCTTGACCTTGTTTGCTTATTACACGATGTAGTCTTGTAGTCTGCTCACGGTCTTCAGTTCTGTTTGTTGTTTGTTTGTTTGTTTGTTTTGTGGGAGACGGTATGTAAGAAGAGTCAGTACAAAAGGCCCTCATTGTAAAGTGTTTAAAATTATGAAGTGCTTCCAAACTGGTTTTGAAAGCTTCTCTGGGCTGAGAGCCAGTTGATTGTTGTCAGTGTTGTTGTGTGACCCAGGTCAAGTGCTCAGAGCCTGAGCAACAGCGTTGGTTAATGGTCCAGCCCTGTGCAGTGGTACAATATGAGATCCTTTAAAATGCTGCTGTGATTGGAATTTTAACAGATGTGCTTCCATTGGGCAAGAATGCAAAAGCTAATTTGGAGTATGTTCAAAAGCACGTGGTTTCAAACGTTGTAACTTGTTAATTTTCTGCCCTTTAATAATAAGTAATAAGACTGGGGTTTGTATTAAGTTAATGAAAATATTCAAATGAGACTTAGAAGAAGGCATTGTCTGTTTTGAGAAAGATTTAGAGGAAAAAAAAAAAGTACACAGTTGGGTTTCAAGAACGAAAGGCGCTTCGGAGGGGCATGGGCTCTGATGTGGGCCTTCCCCGGCAGCCTTGGTGGCTTTGGAAAGCCTCAGATTTCTCTTTAAAGATTTACCCAACTGAGGACTCATCCAACTTCCTTATTCCTAAAACTGTTTTTAGCACTTCAGTACATTAAAGAAATAAACATAGCATATTGATTGGGCAACTCTAAAGGACTCTGCTATTAATAGGAGTTGAGGAGCAGAATAGAATAGTTAGGGGCTAAAACTTGGGCCCATAGTGTCACAGCCTTGTCATAGCACAGATTTTACACAGCGGAAAAGAGAGACGCCTGCTGCTCAGGTTTGGCCACCAGTTTTACTCTCTGCACTAGACAGAGTGTCAGAAAGTTTGAATTTATACAGCATCACTGGTGTATGTGGTCTGTGGCCTCTGTAGTCTGTTCTTCCTCATCTCGTACTGGACTGTTCCTCCTGTCTCCTGCCCCTTTCGGCTTTTGCGTTCATTTCACGCTGGAGTGGTATGCCCACAGGTAGAAGTTGAGTAGGAAAGGCTTGTTTCTGCAGCCTTGCAGGCTTGGAGCAGAGGCAGGGGAAACAGGCAGCAGCTCTGGAGAGGGCTTGACACCGGCTCTTTCCAGTTTATCTCATTACCTTAGTAGAGTTCTATTGCATTTCATTTTCTCAACAAACTCTAGAAACAAGCTAGTCAAGTGGTTAATCCAAATGATCTCGGCTCTCATTTAAAAGCTGGTGCATTGAAATGTGAACTAAGTCAATTACTGTCACAGGGAGTTTCCCTGGGCGTGGAATTTGGATGTGTGTATTTCATCAGACTCTTGGCTGCAAAGATTACCAATCTATATCTGTGTAACACTTTTCAGATACTACAGAGCCATAGATATGTCCTCACATAGTGTTGGCCTTTCAGTCTGGAGTATTCTTCCAAGTTCCTTGTATTGAAGGCTTGGTGCTATGGGACCTCGTGGAATCATTAAGGTATCAGGGTAGTGGACGGAAGTTAGGCCATTGGAAACATGATCTTAAAAATGATATTTGAATCTCAGCTGCTTCTTGGCTGCCACGAGATGATTGCTATGCTCTACCATGTGCCTATGCCCTCATGGCAGAACCAACCAGACCAATCAACCAATCCACCTGACTGGAACTTTCAAAACTGTAAGCCAAAGGAAACCTTGTCTTCCTAAGTAAGATCACCTCTGGTGTTCACAGTGCCGCCAGAGGGTAGCAAGTACATGCAGCACGTGCTCTCTGGACCTGTGTCTGAGGAGACCTTGCCGGGTTCCTCTTTCCATTTCTGCTGTGCTTGCTTGGTACTTTCTTGCCAAGTTCATACTCTGGACTCAGGCAGACATGGTCAGATCTCACCTCTCTTTCCCCTTTGGTACCAGTGCATTCATCAACCTGAGAGTTTGTTTTTTAACTCAAGGAAATATACTTGATAGTGTTACCCTGCAGCCAGGGTACTAAACAGGGATAAGCCAATATCCTAGTGTTTGCATGCTTGAGAAGAGAGGATAGTTAAGGTGGGGAGTTCATTAATCTCTGATTAGTCATCAAAAGTACTTGAATTATTGAGAATTACTCAACATATGTACTGACATTACACACAGGTGATTTATATATATGTGTATATAAACATAAGCACAAAATGAAACTATAAATTTAATTGATGAATCAAGGAGTTTTTGATGCTGTGAAATAAACAGGAACAGTCCATTTATAAAAACAATACTTTCATGTAAAACAGGAACTTTCCTACTCTAGCTTGTTTTTCTATGTGGCTAAGACTGAGTGAACTCCAGACGGGGTGGACCACTGAGTAGTTGCTGAAGGATCTGTGATGGGCGAAGAGAACAGGGGTCATGCTTTCATGCTGAATCATGCTCACCGCCTGTACCGTGCTGGAACACAGGCAAAAATAAGTAACAGACAAGGGAAGCTGGTGCAGTAATGATGCATGGGGTCAGAGAGGTCCTTAGCTGGATTCTTGCTTTCCTCTCAGTTCATAAGCCACTCCCCACTTCCTACACACCGGGATCTCTGGGCTTTTTGTGAACAGTTTCAGAGGCCACGACAGGAAACTTTGTTTTCTTTCTTTCTTTCTTTCTTTCTTTCTTTCTTTCTTTCTTTCTTTCTTTCTTCCTTCCTTCCTTCCTTCCTTCCTTCCTTCCTTCCTTCCTTCCTCTTTCTTTCTTCCTTCCTTCCTTCCTTCCTTCCTTCCTTCCTTCCTTCCTCTTTCTTCCTTCCTTCCTTCCTCTTTCTCTCTCTCTCTCTCTTTCTTTCTTTCTTTCTTTCTTTCTTTCTTTCTTTCTTTCTTTCTTTCTTTCTTGAATTTTGGTAGTATTGGGCATGGAACTTAGCGTGCGTGCTTACTAGTCAAGCATTCTATGCCTGCACCATAGACCTCAGCCCTCTTTTTACCTTTTAAGACATGGCCTCCTTAAGTTGCTTAGGCTGCCTTGAACTCTCTTTGTAGTCAAGATGGTCCTTGAACTTGCCATCTCCCTTACCTCAATGTCCTGAAGTAGCTGGGATGACAGGCCAGCACCACCAGGTCTGGTTCAGCAGGAATTTTGTAACAATGTAGCATTTGCTGACAGACATCATCCATCATGAATTTTTTAGCGGCTGATGGATAACAAAGCTTGTAGGAGCCCTCTCCTACTGCGTGGGGCATTCTTTTCTTTTCCTTTCTTTTCTTTTCTTTCTTTCTTTCTTTTTTTCTTTTTCTTTTTTTTTTTTTTTTTTTTGAGCAATGTATTTTGTGAACAAATCTTTGGATAACTGATCAGCACCTTACATCTGCAATTAAGATATCTGTGCCAAAGAGTAAATAAATGAAGGAAAAATAAATATACTAACAGTTTACTCATATCCAGAAATTAGTTATCTCAGGGGGTAATATTGAGCAACCTTGCCATCATTTAATAAATTAGATATTATTCTTTAGGAAATCAACCTTCTGTTAGTGAGCTACATAGTAGTTTATTATAATTGCCCAGGCTGGCTACAGTAAATTAGACATTAAGTTATTTCATTTAATAGTTATAATATTTACTTGCTTGTTATGTCAGGCACTGTTGTAGGCATTAACTACACAAGGACCAATGGGAGGATTCAATTCTCAGTGGGCTCCCAGGCTTGAGGCAGAGAGAGTCGTGAAAGTAAACCTTCCAGCTTCTTACTGTGTGCTTCATAGACCAGACCTTATGCTAGACTCTGTCAAGAGACACAAGTAGACCCTCCCTGTAAGAACTCAAAGTCAGAAAAATGAGTGGACAGGACTGGGCAGACATAGCTAGAACCTAGGAAGAGCTGAGTACAGGCTAGTGTTGTATGCCGACCTGGGGAAAACTATTGTGTACATTTTAACTTTGTTTCAAACCAATTTACTTTATGACTACAATGTTGCTTTTCATTTATTTCATATTATTGGAAAATGATCTTGTCTTTAATTATAAAGATTGATACTTTTTAAAAATTATACTGTGATAGTTATCTTAAAAGAGTTTTATTTTTATTTTATTTATACCACTGTGTGCCTGTATGTATGTATGTATGTATGTATGTGTACCACATACATACCTGGCTCCTGTATAGGTCATAAGAGTTCTAGAACCAAAGTTAGAGATGGCTGTGGGCTGACATGTTAGAGTTGAAAACTGAACTCACATCGTCTGCGAGTTCAGCAAGTGATCTTAACCTCTGAGCCCTTTCTCCAGCCCAGCTGTTATTTCCAAAGGAACTTATGATCAGAATTCTGAAAGACAAATGGCTGAAAATGATATTTTTGAGTGTCTAATCTTTCTTGTTCTGCAAGGAGACTGTAAAGGATTGTTCTTTGTTTCTTACATGTTAATCATACATTTTAGGTATCTATTTGCACAAACTTACTGATTTGACCTGGCCTTCAATGAATCTTTCAATGTGTAAGGCAGTAGTATAGGGTCCTCTGTTTATGAGCTGTTTTTCGTTAATATATATTTTAATTCAAGTTTTAAAAATTTTGCTGGCCTTTGTATATTCTTGTATTCAGTCATTTTCAATAATAATAATACATCATAAAATGGCCATGTTATTTATTTACCAAAGGCATGTAATATTTATTTAGCAGTTTGCAGTTTTAGGATAATTGTGCAGTGCAGTTCCCCTTGCATTTCAAAGCTCTAACTAGTTAATTAGCTTAAGTGGTTCTGTCAAGTCTATTGACAGTTGGCTGTCTAGAGTGCTGGCCTGTCATGGGGCTAATATAAAACCCTTAAGAATGGCTTTGCTGTGGTTAGCTTCCCCCTCTGCTTGAGATGGGAGTTGGCTTTCTTTCTCACAACATTAAAACAAAACCAGTAAATATACACTGACCCTTTTGCCCCTGATTACTGTGATCCTACCTGCTCAATTTCATGATGGTGTTCTTCACTGAGATGGCACAAATCTTCATACTGTTAGCCACTCCCACATGATGGTCTGCTTTAAGACGAAGTTATGTTTGGGTTTTGGATGCATTTAAGGCCTCTTGAATACTGACCCTGGAGAGTCTGCAAGGAAATGGAACCTGATTATATAAATGTCTTTGCTTTTGTGTCTGTGTCTGTGGCTTGTTGCCCGTGCAGTCAGGTGGTCTCGATCTGCTATGCCTTCTGTACTTACTTGGTTGGTGGCCATATGAGGAAGTTTTGGAGAGTTGGCATCCTGTTTCCATCAACTTTGATATGAGTTCACCACTTTCCCAAATTGTATATTTAATAGTTTGTTTGCCTGCAAAATCCATGCTTCAGGCAGGACAGGGGTAGAGTGAGTGGAAATGAAGGAAGGAGGAGGAGTACAAAGGGTGAGGAATCCTGTGCTAGAGCTGAGTGAGAGAGGGAGCAGGAGGCAGGACGGGGAGACTGTGCTCTGTGTCTGGTGAGGTGCGCTGGAGAGGAGCGAAATACGGACTTTCTCATATGTACTTGTGTTTGTGTGTATTCATGTATGCGTGTGTTTGTGGAGGCCAGAGTCCAATGTCGGGAGTCTTCTGTTCACTCCCTACCTTAGGTTTTGAGACTGAACCTGGAGTTTATCCATGTAGCTAGGCTGACTGGCCATTGAATTCCGAAGACCTTCCTGTGTCCACTCTCTTAGTTTTGGTGTTACAAGTGGGCACCAGTTCCTGCTGTTTTTCCAGGTGCCCAGGATCTGAACTCAGGTCCTTATGTTTACAGGGCAAATCTTTACCCACCGAGCCATCTACCTAGTCCTGCAGTTTGGATTTCATCATTTCTTTCTGTTGATAAAGTGTCACGTGGAAGTCTCCTATGAGAGTTTAGATAAACAGAGCAGTGGATTAGGCGGGCTGTATGTCTGAGAGTGCCCAGGACAATCTCAGAACAGCTATTGGTGGTGTTTCGAGTTATTACCACCATGGGGATCTGCTCTAGGTCCGTGCCTCAGCTGCCTCACCTGTAATGGTACCCAATAATAGGATTCTTAGTGAGGATTAAACAAATACGTATACACAAATCGCTTAGCTGTAGCTGGCATATAGTAAGTGATATTTAAAGGTTATCGCCGTTGTCATCTGCATTTCATCCAGCCTCTCTTCGGAAAGGGCAGTGTGCTTGTTCCACAGAAGTGGGAGCTGCAACTCCAGGAACTTACCCGCTGTCTAAGTTGCAGTTACAGTTTGAACTCACATGAAACTGTGTTCGTGTTTTTAAATTTAATTTGATTTTCTGAATTTATTTGTTTTAAGTTAGTGCACAGTGTAATATGTTTTCTTATGGCATGTTTGTGCCGTTTGTTTGGATGATTGTCCATCTTTTGTCCCCTGGTCCCTTCTAGCTTCTTGACCTCTGTGCCTGCTTACTCCACATAGACAGGAGCGCACACGTGAAGCTTGTAAGCTAGGCTCTACCGGTGAGAGCCTGCAGGGTTTGTCTTTCTGAGCTATACTCACTTTAGTTCCCCTCCCCACTCCCCTGCTGGGAAAAAAATGGTCTATTTGGCAGAAGCCTCATAGTACAGAGTAGAGTCCCATGTAAAGGCTGCGGGAGAAATTAAACAGACAGGCCCTTTAGAAACG
This sequence comes from Arvicanthis niloticus, assembly GCF_011762505.2. Taxonomy (NCBI): domain Eukaryota; kingdom Metazoa; phylum Chordata; class Mammalia; order Rodentia; family Muridae; genus Arvicanthis; species Arvicanthis niloticus. Next base: position 32,172,208 of record NC_133432.1, read on the forward strand.
TCTAAGAAGAAGTTTTCAGTGACAGTTTGTAAGAGATCTTACAGAAAGAACAATGGGGGTTGGCATTTGAACTACATGGAGGAACAATGGAGAGAGAAGCAGAGGCCAGCACAGGGCAGAGCCGAGTCAGGGAGAGAACTAGAGAGTGAGAGGAAGAACCGTGTCCTTTCTGCATTCAGGAGCAAAGGAGCCTCCAAATGTACCTGATGGTCGGCACTGCTAGCAGCTGCATAGGGCTCAGAGAGAAGGGGCTCTTCTTGGTTGTAGCAGATAAAATTTCTTTACTGTTGAGGCTGAAAACTGCTGGCTGTGAGTCAAACTGTAGGACACAGAAACCTAGGAAGGATTCAGGGATACAGATGAGCCAGGAGCTAAGTTTAGGGCTTAGATTGGTTCGAGTTTCCCCCTTGCTTTTGGGTTCTGGTGTTTTACTAATTGAGTATTCTAGTAGCAAACAGCATGTGACATTTGTCAGCTTAATTAGATGTCCTGTTATAAAACTCAGCTATCTCACATAACCGTTGCTCCTCAGACCATCTGAAGAGAAACAGATAAGCAGCTGTGGAAGGGGAGCCATGCTACGGGGAGCCCCTGACTGCCACCTCTTAATGCAGAGGTTTCTCTCATCCCTCTGAGCCCTCTCGTTCCCCCACTGTGTACTTTGTGCCTACTCTCTTTACATTAAAAAAGTTTCAAGTGGAAATTTGAAAGCAAAAGGCTAGGAACTTTCACAGAGCACTGCTCGGTAGCATACAGTGGGTACCCAGACCTGGAAACTCACCGTGCAGTGTCCTTTTAGGTAGCACCGTGTTTTATTTTGTGGGCGTTAACATGTTTAGTGTCTGTGGACTTGATAGGGGCTAGGACAGCATTCACTAGGTACAAATTGACTCCCTACAATGGTGTCCAGCACATACCAGGTCCCTAATTTCAAATAAGAAGTATGGCACAGCTCTTCATAGAGCTTTGCATTGATACAGCTTAGAAAAAAATTATCTGATACAGCATGATGATAAGCATATATATTTATTTAGATTAACAAAGAAGTGTAGAATTCTGACTATTGAGTTGTTGCTGTAAGTCTGGTGTCTGTTGCATAACAGTTTGACTTTTATACAATTTTGGTTGAGCACATTCCTGTACAGATGCTGGTCCTGTACTGGTGGATGCACAGTAGGCCCAAGCCAGAATTTGAAATGGCAGGAACAGTCTGTCCTGGACCTGTAGGCCAGCATGCATGAGTCCCTTAGGGTCCTTAGGAAGATTCCTAATATTTATCAGGGATTTTTCACAGAGCACTGCTTGGTAGCATACACTGGGTACCCAGACCTGGAAACTCACGGTGCAGTGTCCTTTTAGGTAGCACTGTGTTTTACTTTGTTAAAGGGAAAAGAAGCGATCCGGATTGGGATCCTTTCCAGTAAGCCCTGGGTGACAAGCTTCCCGTTCCTGCAATATTAATGTAGTCTGAGAACCTCCTGTTCAACAGGGGTTTAAGGATGTAGAGAAGAGAAAAGCATTCAGTTCTGCGGAAGCATACCATCTAAACCAGTAGGTGGAGGCTGTAGTGGGAAGATGGATGGTACATGGTGTGGCCACTGCTGGGTTGTGATGAGTAGTACTCCAGAGGGTTTTCACCAGGACCTGGAGGAAAAGAAGTCATTTCCAATGGGGATTGGCTTGAACAGAAGAATTCACGAAGCATGATGTTGGAAGTATAGGGCTTCATTAGAAGAGAAAGGAAGAAGACATTCCTAGCAGAGATTGGGGGAGATAAAGAGGCACAGAGATAGGGGGAAGCAAATTTATAGTTTGTCTGGGAAGAGTCAAAGGAAAGAGAAATAGAATTAAGTTTGAAAATACATTGTTTGGACAGTTAACATATGCATCTGCTTCAAAATTCAAGACGTTTAAGAAGATCTACAGAGAAAAGTTCCAGCTTCTCTGTTCCAAGCACAGGTGATGTTTCTCATCTCCCCTTTACTTTTCTGAAATGGCACCAAGTTGTGATACCCTTCCATGGCTAGCCTGCTTTTCACTTCCGGGTTTCCTTAGGAAAGTCTTTAATGGATACACAGCCAGCATACACCACTTCTTTATTAAAGTACTGTGTAGTTATCTTCCACATGGCTGTGGCAAAATACTTAGCAAAAGCAACTTTAGTAATTCAGGGTCTGTGTTGGCTCTCCGGTCAAGGGGCTACAGTTTGTTACAGCAGGGCTATGAGGCCCATACAGTATCTGTAGCCCATAGAATGATGTCACACCCCTCCACAGTAAGTGTGGCACTTCCTACCTCAGTTAACCCAGTCTAGAAACTCCCTCACAGATGTGCCCAGAGATGTGTCTCTGAGGTAAGTCCAGATCCCGAAGTTGACAATATTCACCACCACAGGGAGATTCTACAGTGTTCCACAATGTGACAGGGCCATCATACAGCCAGCCTCTTACCAACAGACACTGCAGTGTTCTCTGTTACACAAAGTATTCTAAAGAAGAACCCTTTACATGTCTAGAGAAAGTTGTGTAGTAGTTCTTAGGGCAGCTGCAGTCAGGCTTTGATGGGTTGGAGCCAGTAGCCTTCTGCAGGGGCTGTAAATGTGTGAAAGTCTTTTAATTCCAAACCATCGCCTCCTCTGTGCTGCCTGCTATAAACTGCCAATTATGAATTTATTTAGGTTAATCAGTAATCCATGCCTGGAAGATTTAAGGAATGTGACCTTTCCAAGGCATATTATTTTTAATCACTATGCTTTCGACCTAATGCCCGAGTGAGACTGAGCCATCTAGTAACGTATTTATTACCAGCCTCCTGTTTGGTTTAGGGCAACAGAGGAACAATTCTTGCTCTCTGGAAACGTGTGTGTTAGTAAATAAATGGTGTGGTAATTCTAGGGGTTGTTAGATATTGTGAAGAATAAGCTACTGCAGTTTCAAGGATCAGATTATTTAAAAATGATTGACCATCATGGAAAGTATCACCCAAAGTAACATTTCAGTTAAACCTGGGTGACGTAGAAAAGTGAGATCTGCAAAATATCTCAGGTGAAGGTCATAAGAATAAAATTGCAAAGAGCTAGATCCGAGGGTAAGCTGTGGGTTTCAGAGACAAGTAGGAGCAGAGAACATGCAGCTGTTGCAGCCTGAAGCTGAGACTGGGCAGGGCACACGGGTAAGCTCTTGCCATGTAGAAACCCAGATGATGCTAAGCAGGGACGTGGTGCTGAGGCTGGCTAAAAAGCTGCGTGGGATTGCTGACGAGGCGTGGACTCGGGGAGGCTGAAGGTAAGATAGACCGGCTGAGAGGTGTTTGCAAGTCCTGTGTTTGAGTGCGCATGTGCTGGTGGGGCTGAAGTGGTGGCACCAGAGATGGGCGTGGCTTGGAAGAGGAGAGCTCCCTGGTGACTTAGAAGTGACAGATGGGGAGAAAGAAGAATCCAGTAGACTTTTACAACTTTGGTTTGTAAATGCTGGGAATAGAGGCAGGAAGAGACAACTCTTGTGGTGTGTAGGTAACTGTGAAGAGTCCCAGGAGTTCTGTGAGAGAAAGGACCTCATGCTGGCAGAATGGGCTATTTTGGATTGCCTTGGAGAGTGGGGGCGTGCTGGGATCTGGAGATGTGACATCTCCGACCAGGTCCTTCACCATGTTCTCAGAATCCTGAGGTGGGGACAACATCCAGCAACAGCACAAAATGTCCCCAGATCTGGAAAGCATTCATCTCATTTTTATTTGTTTCTTCCTTGTGTCTATTGACCTTTAACCCCCATCCCCCAAAAGAGCAAATTCAGCAAATTCATGGAACTTAAAAAGAAATGGCTTACTTGCTCTGTGTGTGTGTCCATGTAATATAAATTAAATGCTATGAAAATTATCACTTTAAAATACACAATTCAGTTATCTTCAAAACATGGTCCCTAAGTTGTATCGTCGTCGTCTACATTTTCAGCACTTCGCAAAACCCATGCCAACTAACAGCCACTCTAGTCCCCTGGCCCTATTTTAGATGTGTTCATACATGGGCTCACATCTGTGAGCTTGTGTGGTTGGCTTCTTTTCATAATGTTCTCAAGATTCATCTCCGTTGTCTCATGTGTCCTGATTTTTTTGTCTAAAATCTGTCATCTGGGTTGTTTCCATAGCTATGATCCATAGCATTCAGATTCTCCTCTGGACACATTTCCAATTGTCTTTACTCTGCATCTGGAAGCAGAGTCACTGGGAACTGGGTTTACTCCTTTGAGGCTGTTTAAAACTTTATAGTGTCTTGAAAGTGCTTTGTTTTCCTTTATGTAACCTGGTCATCACAACCACTAACTGAGAAAGGACACAAGAGGTTGGAATGGACCAAAGAAAAGTTCTCTTTTGCCATGAAAACATTTCAGATGCTTTGATTGACTATGAATGGCCAGATCTAGAAATCGTGACATGTATTTGTCAATGAAAACCAGTATTTTATGTGGTGTGTGTGTGTGTGTGTGCATATGAGTGTAAAGCAGGCAGTCAAACCTAGATACATATTATCTCTCTTGGTGTAGGCTAAAATCAAATAGTAATGGCTCAAAAAGTGACTTGAAGAATGATGTCATTTATTTGAGAAAACTGCAATGTGATAGTGTTTAAATATGGATATAGATACAACTGTGTACACACACAAAAGCATACAAAGAGCTTAAAGGACCCTCACCAATCTGTGATATTGGCTGCTCGACAGTGGCTTCCTGAACTCTAAAAGCCGAGCATTCCACAGCCCACCTTGTACATATAAATGCTCTCCATCACAAGGCTGTGCGTTCCTTTGGAGTGGCCACTGTCTTCTCCACTGCATGATGTCTGTTGCCCAACACATGCATGTAAAAATAGGGTCTCAAAAGTCTAGCTGACAACATTCTAGTTCATTCAAATTGCTCTGGGATGCGAGAGGCCACGGCTACTAAATAAGTCAATTCCCCTCTTTTCTGCTTATTGTCTCTGCTCCATTCTTTCATATTCAGTTAGTCTTGTCATAATGCGAGGATTGCAATTACAAGAGCGGTTTCAAGTGACAGGGCATGCTAACGGAGCAGATGGTGAGTGCGGGAAAGCAGGGTGAAAGACTCTCTGCTAAAAGGCATTGCTGTCGTCTATAAAGTACAGAGTATTTTATGATTTCTCAGTAGATTTTATCTTCATTGTCAAGGTAATGATTATGGATCAAATAAATCTTTATGGCGTTGTTGTATCAAGTGTCAAATTACACAGCTCAGTTAGGTAGTTGTAGAAAGAAAGATGTCTGATGAGATCTGAGAGTGGTAGGACTGAGGTTTGTGCCTTGCAGGAGAGTGTTGGTCTCACTGTTCCCATGGAGAGGAGGACGCACTCCCACCTTGGCCTCCCCTCCTTCCTCTTTATTAACTTCCCTATAGGCCAAAAGCGGGGGAATTGTAAAGTTCAGAACTTGACATTAATATGCGTGAAGTCATTGTTTCCACACAGTCTCCATCTTCCTTTTTATCTGTGTATTTCACAGAATAGAAAAAGTGCCTGCTCTCCAGCTTAATTGTTTCCTGCTTCCAGGCAGTCAGAACTGGAGCTGTGGTTCTGGCAGGCCCAGACTGGCCTGTGATTTCTAACCCAGTAAGTGTCTCAGACCACACATACTTACTGTATGACCCTGCTGCCTCTAGGTCAGGAGGAGTAACATGGGAATCCCTGTTTGCAAAGTAGGTCTGAGCTGAATTCTGCAGGAGCTCTGGGATCATCTGTGTCACCAAGCTTCCAAAAGCTTCTATTTGGGTCTTCATTTGTCCGTTAGCTATCTGTGGTTTGTTAGGAGTCAGAACAACTGGTAGATTTGAGCCATATGTTTGGAGATGGAGGGTACTGCTCTGACTGCTGGATAAACTGCACCATCCCGTCTGTGACTGTAGAGCAAAGAGAGAGAGTGAGTAAGGTCTAGTCCCACATCCAGCCTGGGCTCCCTGAGCCTTCTTTGCCCCCTTACCCACTTACCTTTGGGTGCAGCGAGCTCAGCAGACTGCCTCCCGCTCTGTGCCATTGCTCTGTTTCCTCTCCCTTCTGTGGTCAAGCTCTGCTGACTCTTGGGTATCTCCCCCTCTTGCTCCAAGACTCTACAGAATGCTCTTCTCTGCTAAGGTAGATGTGGTCCAGGAATAGGAGCTCACCATCTGCCCTGCTTCCTTTCTGTAGTGTTGATCACATTGCAGTTAAATATTTACCTGCACTCTGATTTATCTGTTGCTTTCCTCATTTCCACTGCAGTCTCCACATTGTGATCACAGCGTGTAGTACAATGGCTGGCACACAGTCTGTGGCTAATGGAGATTTGTTGAGTGAGGGAAATAGCAGTCCTCTACTGTCCTGTGGTACTGAGATGGGGCAGAGCAGCTTCCAAAAGATAGGTGTATTTGGCAAGGGAAGTCACTGGATATTGTAGAAAAAAATAAGGCCAGCATTGTGGTGAGGACCCAAGCAAAGTTATAAACCATGTTATAATTAAAGCAGAAGTATATTGCTCACTATAAAACACTAGAACACTTGCAAATTATTTCCCCACTGATAGCAACTTTTTTTGAGTTTTACAACTTTGGTAGACCTCATTAGAATCTGCTAGGCTATAACTATAGGATAAAAGAAGGTTTCCCAAGCTACACTACTATGACTTGTTATACCAGAGGAAATTCACTTTGGTACAAATAATCATAGGCAGGTGGGTTAGTTAGTGCATTGTGCTCCAGAGAGAACAAAGAGGAACTGAATGTTGCAGTTTTCCTGTGCTCACAGTTGAGCCAAGTGTACAGTCATTCTTTTAAAAAGACAAGTGGCATCAAAAAAATGTTTTCTTTCATCTTTGTGCTCAGCAAGACTTGAAATGAGCCTTAAAAGACTAAGTCTTTATACAACCATGGAATGATTTGGAAATCACTACGGAGCACATACAGTCATGACCTTTCAGGGCATATGGAGGGGGTTGTTGCGGGCAGACACACTGGCAAGGGGCAAGGCTATGGATGGTCCAGGATGTTTTACTTAATTAACTCACATTCTGAGCAAGTTAACTGTTCTGAGTATTTCATGTATGCTAATTCACTGAACCCTTGTGACAAATCCCAAAAGGGCATTTTCTGCCTTTATCCCTTTTTACTATGATCGGGAGATGTTCCAGTGAGTAGCTGGATTAGGCATCTGCCTTCAGGATGCTGGCCTTTACCTGTGAGCTTGTCCTTTATGTCTATCTGTGGACATTGGACAGAATCAGTACTTGGGATGATTACCCATCATTCTTTCCTCTGATTTTCTTCTACCACTCAGGGTCTCCTCCATGCCCTACCTCCCTCAGCTTACTTGGTCCTACCTAAACTCCAGTCTCTATTCTCAGGGACATCAGCTCAGAGGCCTCTGCTCAGTTGGCTGTCTCTACAGAGGACTGCTATTTTGGAAACTGTCAGGCTCCGTAGATTCCAGCATGTCTTCTGTAGGATCCTTGTGTAGCTGGAGCTTTATTGAGGATGTTTTGATCCTTCCACAGCTCTGATCAGACAGGAAAGCCTGTCTTGCCACATTTGTGATTCCGGAACATGATCTGCTTTGCAGCTGATAACTGCCTACCTGTGTATGCATTAAGTATTGAAGTTCCCAGTGTTCACAAAATGCTGTGTGCTATTAAAAAAGAATTAACAGCTTTCTCTAAAGAACAAAACTAAGCCCAGCGTGGCCTTGTATTAATCCCTGCCTAGAAGTTTCACAATCAAAAGGGCAAAATGTGGGCAAGCAAAGATAAATAAGTAAAATTGGAAAAATATGCAAAGCCGTTAGAGATGTCCCAGTGATTCCCAAGTAGGTAATAATGAGAAATGCACCCAACCCCTGTGATTGTGAAATGTGCCACCAGAGCTCTGAGCATTTGAAGTATCTCTCTGGCGCTTGAACTTCCTGTGAGCAGCCGATGAAGAGGCTGCATAGTTACATGCAAAGAAAAGAATGCCCTGAAGTGAAAAACAGAATGAAATGCTATTTAACACTGAATTTTGTGTCTTTCAAATTTGAAACTGTTAGTCATACTATAGCAGAATTAGGAGTACTGTCAGATTAGCACTAACAAGTTTTCCATTACTTATTTGACTTGGCGGATCTGAAAGTATTGTTAAACCTAAAAGATTTTAAAAGGTTAAAAGAAATAGCACTTAGCATAGTTTAGTGGATTGTGGGCAGCACCAAAGCTGGAGCTCAGATGGAGTGAGCCCCCTCTGTTCATCCGGTTGATCATCATTTCTTTTCCCATTAGCTTCTTCACCCAGAGCAATGATCATTTGACTGAGTGCAGAATAGATGTCTATGCAGTTAGGTGCTAAGGAACTCTCATGTATGCACTGCATTGTCCTCTGTGATCAGGACTCCATAACAGTCCAGCTAGCCCTGGGGGGAGGGGGCTGGGCAGAATGCACTTCACTTTGGGGTTGACTTTGTCTCCCATGGAGATAGCAAGTGTGTCAGTGTTAAGTAGGACTCTAGCAAGTTGCTGTAGAGGACAGGGATGTTCTGTCACTGTTCTTTTCAACAGAAGGAGTCTTCATAGAATTCCCTGCTTCTCAAGAATAGCTCTCTTTTTAGGCTAAAGTACTTGGATTGTTTTATTGTTTGTTTTTTAAGTAGCTTTCTGAAAGAGTAAGAGTCAAAGCATTTTATCAATGACTTTTGGTGGTAACAAATGTATTTCTTTATTTCCTACACATTCAGTTTACCCTCTGCCACTGAACAATTGTGATATATGCAATAACCAAAGTCTTTATGTGATTCTGAGTTTGGAACCTAGAACCTTGTGTATACTAGGTAATTATCCTAATCTCCACCAAACCTTTTAAAACTGAACACACACACACACACACACACACACACACACACACACACACACAGAGAGAGAGAGAGAGAGAGAGAGAGAGAGAGAGAGAGAGAGAGAGAGAGGTAGCTATTTCACACATGTATACATGTAGCTATCTTCAGATAGAAAACATTGTAACTTAAAAGTATTTTAATAATATGTTTAAAGTTTCAGGTTAGTTTTAATATGTAAAGGTTAATTTGTTCTCTGTATTCAACTTTCATATGTAAGGTGATTATGCTGGGAAGTAAAATCTACAGAGAACAGATACTTCTTAGTGCATGCAAGTCTGCTACTAGAGTGAGAGAGCTTCCCATCGGCTCTTGGTGGGAGGCTTGTTCTTGCACACTTGATGATGAGTGTTACACTCACAGGTGTACTGTTCTCCCCTAGTTTAAAGGTGACACATAAATTGTAGCAGTTTCCTGAGGATATACTTTACACATTGGCATGGCAGCTGGGGCCCCTCTCTCTCTCCTGCTTTCTGAAGACCGGGAACATCTTTAGATGTTCTCCTGTAGCTGAGCTGTCACTGCCAGCTGAGGCTCCCTCCGAGGTGGATGCTCTCCACTGTGGGGCTCATGTGTCCTCTCATCTTCAGTTTCCTGTGGTGAACATGAGAAACACTGAAGTATCCTGGCTTTCAGTTTGGATCCAAAGTTGGTTTTTCTGGATGATGTTTAAGCTTGGAGCTTTCAAAGACCAGTTTAAGAGACTGATTTGAAAAGGAATGGATGAGTGTGGGAAGGAATCCTTAGAGGCTGATAATGGTTGCTGATAGAGAAACTGAGTCACAGAGGGGCTGGCACTCAAAACCAAGCAGCAAATTAGAAGCCATAAGGCAAGTTTTCCACTGCCAACAGGAAGAATGTTGTGAGATGACTGAGTTTCAAAACAGAGAACATTTTGTGAGCTTCAGATTAAAGTGTGTCACTTTAAAGTAGCAAATATGAAGACAGATATAAGAATTCTATATCTAGTTAAACTACTGTCACTTACGTGATTGTGGATCAATAATTCCAGATGCACTGTTGATCTGTGAATCCTTTCAGGATAATAATAAAAAAAGATTTCAGAAACACCTAGGACAGTGACAAAATCAACAGTGTAGCCCACACACTATAATAGGAATGAACTAATTTGATTGTTTGCAAATGAGGGGAACTTCAGTTGGAGCTGGATAAAGGTTAGCAGCGGGCTATGAAGAGAATTGGAATCACTGACACAGAAAGTGCTGGAGAACACAACAAGATTCCTCAGGATCACTGCATTCGCAGTTAAGATATCAAGTTATTTCTTTCTGAAGTTCTGAGTCCATATGCATTCCTGATTAATATCTAATCCTGCAACAGAGACCTGGGGAAGGGATGAAAGGTAGGGAAAATCAGAGGCATCTACGATGTCAGGGTGGAAACACTACAGACGTAAAGGCCTCTCCGTTCTAGGAGGAACACTGACAGCGATTGATCCCGTTGTCTAAAGGAAGCAGAGAATAGAGAGCATCTGTTGAATGCTGCAATATTTTTTAAATATTGTGCTTCATATTTAAAGACAATTTAACACACACACACACACACACAGAGGCAGGCACACTCTGTCACACAAGCATGGATGCACACACACACACACATACACCATGGTGCATGCTTGCAGGTCAGAGAACAAGTTGCAGGTCTCAGTTCTCTCCCTCTCTGGTGTAGGTTCTGAGGATTGAACTCAGGTCCTTGGGCTTATGGTAAGCACCCTTAACCTGTAAGACCTCTGGCTAGCCTATGATCAGCGTTTTTGCTAGCTGATTTCACCTGGCATGTTTTTTCAGGAGTATTAAGTCCCTGAAAAGGCTAAAAGGAGCATTTATTCCAGTATTAATTTGAAAGTGATTTAAAAATATTTCCCCTTAACTTTTAAATGTAAGAGGCTAGGGAGTAAGCACATCCATGGGGAGGTGCAGGCAGACGATCGATTGTAGATCTCACAGGGGAAGAGAACAAATGACTGGGAAGAGCTGTTCCCTTCCCAGAAGGCAGTGTCAGCACAGGTGTGTCTAAGAATTTATGTTTTTTCATTACAGCCCACAGAGCTTGGGTTATGTTAGACAGCAAAGAAGAACACCTTTTTTTTTTTTTATTTTTTATTGAAGTGGGCCAATATCTGTCTTTGGAAGAGGAAAGTATGTAGTTAATTTCTAAGATTCTTATCAAAAGAACAGTGATGTTTTGAGCAGCCTGGCTGAGCAGGCCTGATGTCACCTTCCAAGAGAGAATTTCTTGTGATAAAACAGATTCCTCGGGACAATGAGAACATAATACATTCAGAATGAAATCATAATTGATTAAGTAGCCTGGATTGGGTTTTAATTGTGGAATCAATTGTTTTTTTATACTTTCCCCAATTTTATTTGCCATAAAGAGAATTCTAGATATCTAATTCTTGGTATTCTTAACTGAGTTAGTTTGGCTTTGTTTAACTGAATGGATAGGAAATTTCCTATTGAGAAGTGAGAGATAGGGCTGAGAGATGGTTCAGTGCTTAACAACACTGGCTGCTCTTCCAGAGGACTCTGGTTCCATTCCCAGCACCCACAAGGCAGCTCACAAACATCTGTAAATCTAGTTTCAGGGGATCTGATGCCCTCTTCTGACTGCTCAGTGCACATACATGAAGGTAAAACACCCATACTCATTAAAATAAAAATAAAATAAAAAGAAAGCAGAAGCAAGAAAGAAGAAAATTGAGGCCAGATCAGACAGATACTGTAATATTTATTTATTTATTTATTTATTTATCTTATTTAATTAACTTTTAATGAAAATCTCAATTCGACTTTGTTGCATTCTCTAAATAGTAAAACCTTTGTTCTCTTCTTCATGTGTTCAAATAACAAGCACATAGTTCTTGGTATATAACTACCAATTTAGTTTGATGGGCGTTGTTTTTATAATTCATTTGGTTCAGGATTATAAAAAGATAATTGGGCCTATATGAAAACAACTAAAGTTGTTCATTGTCAATATTCAGCATGATTTTAAAAAAAAATTTGTTTTGAAATAGAATCTTTCTGCAAAGTCCAAGCTGGCCTCAAGTTTATAATCCCCAGCACCCAGCTTCCTGAGTGGCGGGGTTACAGGTGTGTGCCACCACACTTGTTTGGCACCTTCAGTAGTATTTTAGAATACCTATACTTTAATAATTTTTCTTTAGAAATATTTAAATATCATTTACCACTCTGAAACTTAAGGACTTAATATTTTATTCTAAACAAAAGAAATAAAAGACAAACAACAAAAACCACCTAAAATATTTAAGAACACTGCAGTGTTTTTTCATATTCTCTCAAGTAGCAAGGGCTAATTAAAGCCGTCTCTAGCCAAGTCAATTATTAGCTAAGTAATTCGGTTATTATGGTAGAGTATTTAAACCTTGAGTTTAAGTTAGGAGGTCTATGGCTTTTTCTTTCTTGAATGACATAGGTCTATATTTTGCAGTTGGTGGAAAAGTTATAAGAACTACCAAGCTAGAACAAACACACTTTTTTTTTTCCTGGCCTAAGCTGTTGTTCCCCAGCTGAGTACCATCCGTGAGACAGATCTGCTATCTTTCCATGGGGCTGATTTATGTCTTTACACAGGCAGATTTACAGCCTCTGTCTGTTGAACACTTTATGAATGACTGGTATAAATCATGGGTTGAATGAATATTTTTTCCCTTTGAGCATAAATCTATGATTGAGAGTTTGATTTCCAAATAACTTTTGGTAACCTATTTAAAATGTCATGATATACCTTTTCCCCCTGTGTGCTGAGTAGCTAAAAACATGCCCTAATACCTCAGTTGGTTTTATGTTAAGTAGGTCTAGAATTCACTTACGCCCATCTGAGGCCTTTATAATTTAATAAAGTAGAAAACAAACTTACACGGCAGGAATCCCATTGACCACTCTCTTGGTGTCAATTCAGTCAGGTTCAGTGTCAAAGCTCCTGATGAGAAGTGTGCCTTCAGCTAGAGGGGGAAAGTATGTAGAAAATTCCACTCATTTTTAGGACATTTGATGACTAGAAACTTGTATCACCTCTTCTGGGAAAGTGTATATGAAGAAACATCTGTGAACTATCAAATGCACACCTGTCTGAGGCGCTGCCCTTCCTAACACGGGGCTTATGGTGATAACTGGAAATCAGGTGTATCTGCGGGTACAAGTTCAGTCAACTAAAGGTTGGGGACAGCTTTTAGACTGAGCTGGTGCTAACTTTTTCTTGCTTTTATCCCTAAGCACCTTCATATAACAATTATTCAAATGCCATTTACATTGTGTTCAGTACTGTGAGCAATGGAGAGATGACTAAAATGTGCAAGAGGATGTGTGTAGGTTATATGCAAACTGTCATTTAAAACATTACTTTGTGAAGACTCGGTGAATAACAGATACAGATGAAGAGCGGGTAATTAGATGCTTAAAATCATATTTGACTTCTCGGGCAAGTATCTCTTTGTTTCCCCCTCCCCCCTGTGCTTCCCTGTGGTTGGAAGGAACAGGCAGCAGGTGGTCCTGATTATTTTCAGCAGAGCTTTTATGGAAGGGCAAACTGTGCTGGTCCTGCCACCCATATGCAGAAGAAAGAGGGAAAGAAAACAACCTTGTGGAGAGACTGTCATGAGGGGCCATCACAGGAGACTAGGCCAAGGCAAGCAGAGGGGCCCATTGTAGGCTGGGATTAGAGTGGGCTTGGTAGCTCTAGACTACATTGTATCTAGATTGTATCCAACAGGGCTATTTGTTTGCTGTCTTCTGGGCCTCTGCACCTTTTCTCTAAATACTGAAGTGTAAGAGAACTTACTTTCAAAGGCTTTTACAGGTTTGGGATTCAGTGGGTTAATAATGTATGTGTAAAGCTCTAGACACAGTACCTGGTATGTTACATTCAACAAATGTCAGCAAAGTGTCGCTTCAGGCTGCCAACTGCAGCTGTTCTCAGAACCCCTTGGCAGCCAGTCACCACCTTTGCTTCATTGCACCTCTGATTTATTTAACACTATATAGCCTAGGCTGTCCTCAACCTTGGGTTCTTCCTGCTGTACTCTCCTGAGCATTGGGATTACAGGTGTGTGCCATTGCATCCAGCTTTTTTCAAAGATGCTTTCTCTTCTTCATGCGAGGTCACAGTTACCGACTTCAATTTTCCAAGTGAATTAATTCAGTTCCTTCATGGAGTCAGATTCTACTGAAATCCACTCTGTACCATATGACCAGTTCATTTTCCGAACTGCAGACCCTCCCTGCCATGCTTCCTAAATCTTTTCAGTGGCTCTTTGCCATCTTTAAGGAACTTATAAGTAGCCTTCCTCATTAAAGGTCTGAGAGTTCTTCGGACTGCAGCCCTTGCCAGCCTTCCCCCCCATCACCTCCCAGCAGGCATTTGTGAACACCCACCACTCCAGGACTTACTGCCTCCTTCCCAGGCATGTGCAGACAGCGCTCATTCTGCTCAGAACTGCAGGGCTGTCAGACTATGTCATAAACAGGGACACACAAAGCAACTGTAGTAGGGAAAGTTACAGTATTTCTAGGTCCTTTAAAAGTTTTTGTTGTAACATTAAAACTCTGTGAGTTGTATATAAATAGGGGAATGAAACAGTGGTAAAAGCTTGTGTTGATTTAGCATGACATAATCTGAAGCAGAAGAAACACTGTGAGGTCGAGCTGCAGAGGCGGTAAGGTTCTTCAGAGTACTTGCCTAGCATGCATAAATTAAAATAGTTACCATGAATAATCTGAATGGTGCCCGCCTTCTCTGTCTTGTCACCAGTATGTGACCTGGAACAGGCAGTTTTTCTGCGTCCTGGTGAAGTCCCACACTTCATTCCTACTTTGCATCATGCTTTCGAGTTGTGTTAAACCGTTTAAAACTCTCTCCCTCTTTTCCCTATCTCTCCCCATCTCTAATGCTTCATTTTTTTTGTTCATTTATGTTCATTTGGTCTCTGTGGAGTCCCTCTGGCTGCACATATGGTGTCTCTCTGAGGCTGGGGGTGCTCATGTTCCCACAAACTTTCTTCCTCAAGTTTGATTTAAATCTTACCTCCAGTGTCAGCAGCAGGAGTACTACTGTGCTTCCATCCTTCATGACCAGTTGCATCTCGGGACAGTGTATTTATAAAGAGTCAGGTAGATTAATCTCTAGGAAATATGGAAACAACGAAGCTATGCCATTTTCTGTCTGTAAGTGAGCTAAGATGCAAACAACCAATCACTGACAGGCTTTGACAAGATACTAGTTTTTGTTTTGTTATTATTTTTTTTGAGACAAGGTCTCATGTAGACCAGGCTGGCCTACAGTTTATTTTGTTATGTGTCTAAAAATGGCCTTGAATTCTTCATCACTTGTTGGACAAACGTTGCAGGGGCGGCGGTCCACAATAGACACGAGGGAGTCTGGGATACGATTGCGGGTCCCAATAACACGAGAGAGTTCGTTGGTTCCAGAAGTTTATTGTCCATGGGGAATGTAGATGGTGTGTGCATCCCTCATCCAAGCCAGAGAGGAGCTGGCTTAAATAGGGAGGGGAAAAAGAGGAGGGGCTGGGAAGGAATAACTTAATTTAGCTACATCCCTGGCCTTTAGGTAACTCATGAATATGGAAATCTCGAGGCGGAAGCCTGTTAGTCACACCCTCTACCTGTAGCTGTAGATGATAAAGCAAAACCTCTCTGGGAGGAGCTGAGCCAAACTTGTCTGCAAGGCACAGGTTAATGGGGATGTGGGCTGCATGGAATCTGGGGGTGTGGGGAGATACATGCCGCCCTTCACAGGCCATGTCCCTCACAGGCCATGGTCACTTGTTGGGTCTCCAGCTATCTCAAACCCAGTGCTCTACCAAGGAGACCAAATCATCCCTTCACGGCCCTACAATCACCTGGGACTACTTCTCTGAGAACTGGGGTTACAGATGTGAGCCATTGCACGATCTGTCACTTTGATTTGTGTGCGAAAGAGCTGGTGTGAGGTTATCTTTTATGAAATTGTGCCTGGCTAATGAGCTGGGGAAGCTGACCTTTGACCTGTGGTATGGTGTTATGACCTGTGTTAGCTGAAGCTTATGAGGAGTACTCTGAGGAGTACCACTATTGCAGAAATGTAGATTCCTGTGTGTCACGGCCATTTCACACATGAACACACAGAGTCTTGGAAGGGTTACTTCACTGCCTTCACTCAAACACCTAAAAAGTGGCAGACATCCGTTAATGTAGCTGTCTGTCTGCTTTTAATATTATAAAGAAGCAAAATTTCTCTTTATTCCTCTGTCCAGGAAAATACTGATGGAGTCTATGGCAAAGTAGATTGCCTTTGGAAAAAAAACCTCTCTGGATTTCTAATTAAATCTGTATCCACTGGGAACTCTACTTGTCTCTGTTTATTTCAGCTCCCACACAATGTAGCTGGGGCTGGTATAAAACATGAATTATTGTTCAAATTTGCCAATAAACTCTCTGACCAAGAGGTTGATTTTTGGAATGAATCACGAATCTTTAGCCCTGTGTTGGGAAGGACCAGTTCAGAACAAATAAATAAAGTTTCTGAGACAGAATGGCACATCCCAATAGTTAGCTAAGTGAGGAAAACTGGCCTGTAGGTTAGCTGTGTATGTCTGTGAGGCTGGGGGATCACAAGGGCCTGTCCTCACTCATGGCTTCTCCCCTGGCTAGCTGGTAGCAAGGTTCATAGTGAAGTTGTTACGTTTATGGGGATATGATCTGAGATGCAGCCTAGCTTCTAGAATCTTCAGGAGACTCATTTTGTTTTGGATGTGGGATAGATGATAGACGAAACTAATTAATACTAAGGTCCAGAAAAACGATGGCTGAAAAAAAAATAATTTAAGATAAAATTTTCTGACATTATTTAGTGCCTCCAAAAATGTCAGACCTTATGTGCAGCTCTTATTAATAATGTAATTCTCATAAAAAATCCTGTTAGTAGGTGTTATGGTTATTATTTTAGAGATTAAAAAAACCAAATTAAGTGACTTTTCTGAGGTCATAGAAGCTACTAAGTAAAGGACACTAGACCAAAATATTATTAAAATAAAGCTATTTGGGGAGTGTGTCCTCTTTGATTAGGTTCTCTGCCTGCTACGTGGTCTTAAGATGGACTTCTTTGTTGAAATATATTTGAAAATGCACTTTTGTTCCCAGGCAATTTGCATATTTTATATGTATGTATACATGACTATTTCTTGATATATCCTTTTATATTTAAAATGTACATACAATCTTGGGGCTAGAGAGATGGCTCAGTGGCTAATAGCAATTCTATCTTGCAGAAGTTTAGTTCCTAGTACCCACCAGACAGCTCCTTGTGACTCCAATTCCAGGAGACTCAATGCTCTCTTCTGGCCTCTATTGGCACCAGGCATGCACGTGGAACACATACACATGTTTATGCAGGAAAATATTTATGCTTTGTACTGGTTTGTTTTGTGTCAACTTGACATAAGCTAGAGTCATCAAAGAGGAAGGAGCCTCAGTTAAGGAAATAACTTCATAAGATCAGCCTGTAGGGCATTTTCTCAATTAGTGATCAGTGTGGGAGGGCCTACCCTATTGTGGGGGTGCCATCCTTGAGCTGGTGGTCCTGGGTTCTATAAGAAAGCAGGCTGAGGGAGCAAGGGGAAGCAAGCTAGTAAACAGCATCCCTCCCTGGCCTCTGCATCAGCTCCTGCCTCCAGGTTCCTGTCCTGTTTGAGTTCCCGCCCTGGCTTCCTTAGATGATGAACAGCAACAATATGGAAGTGTAAGCCCAATAAACTCTTTCCTCCTCAACTTGATTTTGGTCATGGTGCCTCATCGTAACAGTAAAAACCCTAAGAACAGCTTAACAAATAAAAATGGGGTGGGGGCGGGTTTGGAGAGATGGCTCAGTAGTTAAGAGCACTGACTGCTCTTTCAGAGGTCCTGTGTTCTATTCCCAGCAACCACATGGTGGCTCACAATCATCTGTAATGGGATCTGATGCCCTCTTCTGGTGTGTCTGAGGACAGCTGCAGTGTACTCACATGCATAAAATAATAAATAATTATTTTTTAAAAAATATGAAAGAAGATGTTTCTTATATTCCTATGAAAGCAGAGCTAGAGTGCTATGAGATTACAGATGACATTACTCAGCCATTATCTGTTATCGATTACCCTAGATGAGGACTGTCTGTTGGAACAGTCAGTTTCACCACGGGAAAATTGTTACAGGAAGAGGAGACTGAAGGAGAGATATGTAGCCCCCTAAGGCTGCTACAGTTTCCTTGTTTCCCAAGTACTTCACCCCACTCCTATAAAGGATCACAGCCAGCTTTTCCCTTGGCAGATCCCTCGTTTTCCCAAGGAGAGAGGCTGACCCTCCCTGTGTGTGCTGGTAAACAGAGCCCCATCTGTTGAAGGTCAGACTCCTGTCCTTTTTCTATCTGCTGTCTCTATATGCTGCCCTCAGAGATTCAACAAGCAAACAGTACATTTCAGGGTTCCAGAAACATCTGTGTTGCAACTCTGGGCTCATCATCACCCCAAACACACTCTTCCCTGTTCACCAGCTTCTCTAAGACCACCAAGCACGTCACATTTTGTGACAGCTAACTTGTGATCTCAGTGACCGGTGGTTGATTTTAACAAGAATCTCTAAGACCTCATTCCAGAATCTTAAAGGAAAAGGTGACAGTGGCCTGGGTAGAGTCAGGAGCCCAGTTGTTGTTGTTAGTATTAGTTATTAGTAGTTTTATTTGATTTTTTTTAACTTAGAAAATGTACATTCTTTGCTGTCAACTGGAATTTTCACACTCAGTGTTCCTGATAATAAAGTTTTCAAAGAACACAGCAGTACGAAGAAAGCCAGGAACCAGTTTGTCGTGAATGCCCCCTCTTAAGCCATGCTAGCCATTTACATAACCAGAATCCTAGCAGCCTGACTCTTCAGTAATTAACCTGAAATCATACATATTGGCATAGATTATGAGGCCTATGCTTTTCAGTCATATTCTACACTGCCTCATCGGAGTAAGGAAAAGTACTGAAGGTGAATACCAAATCAGCCTCTTAGTATTAAGCTTGCAAAGCCAGCCACGAGTGGTGAATGGAAAAATCAAACTTTTATGGTGATCCTCATTCTAATCCATTCTTAGTTCAGCCAGAGGAGCAGCATGGCCCAGTGGACTAAGGGGAGGATGGGAATTTGGAGCTCTGAGACAGAACCTATTCTGCAACCTACTAGCTTTGTGACCTTGAGGAAGGACAATGACCTCCCTCTGCTTCTTCATATGCAAAATGGATCTACTCAGTGGAAATGAAGGGGCTTCTGATTTAAGTAAGGTGAACAATAAGGTAATGGAGAGATTGAAAGTATGCAGCTAGGAAAAGAATCTCCCTAGAATTCCTTTAAGGCTCATCTCTTCCCTCCTGCTAAACTATGATTAAAAGGCATTAAATTTGGGGAGATGATTCATTTGGTAATGTTTCTCCCAAACACACATTTTAAAAAGACTCCTGTGGCCACATTTTTGTAATCTCAGTTCTAAGGAGGTAGAAATAGGGGGGATGGCTAGATTTTAGCATACTAGATAGGTTCCAGGCCAATGAAAGACCCTGTCTCTAAAAAATGGTGGCCAGTACCCGAAGTAGCACCGGCTGTTACATGCACGCACACATACACGTGCACATGTGCATCTGTACACCAAAAGACAGCCAGTAGATGGGTAGGTAGAATTTTTTTAAGTGAGTCTGCTATGTAGACTTATGATAAGAAGTCAGTCTATAAAAGACTAATGAGGAAAGCAGTGTTCATTAGGCCACTGTGAGGAAAGAGGAGCTCCATCCTCTAGGCTTTAAAGTGAACTGTTTCCAGGAGAGCAGCAATATTAGTTCCAGTTTTGTTAGCTCTCAGCTATCGCGTCCACACCGGAATCATCATGTTGTCTCCGCATTATGATGCTGGGGTGGAGTTGGCATGTGCTGGTCCATGTCATCCTGCCCTAGTCAACAATGACTGCAGGCAGTTTTACTTCATCTGCTGCTGCTGCTGAATTCTGATGTCATGTGTTGAGGGATTGACTCAACCATTGCAACCCTATCCTTGGTTTTGAGACAGTTCTCCAGGGTCAAGATATTCTAGTGGCTGCCATGTAAGCAAGTGTGAATAGCAATACAAAATGACAGTTTGTTAGACGTTTATGTTGAACTTGTAGGAGAGTTTTAGTTATTTAAAAGCATATTCTTGTAGGGAGGGAATATATGTTGCCAGGTTTTACATAGAAAATGTTTAAGCACAAGATGGCTAGAGACACATCCTACCTGAATTTTTGTCTTCCTGGTATAGACTGGGCTGCACCTTACTAGGAGGAGGTGGGTTGGGTTGGGAAGCTCACTGCTGCTCACACTGAAGTTGCTTTTGAAGGAGGATGTTAACCCCCTTTATAATAAGAGCTTGCTAATAACCTACAGACAAATGTTTTTTTTCCCTCCACCTAAAAGGGGCTCTCTTAGACCAATCTGAAAAATTTGTCAACTTGAATACTGCTGTTCCTCTTTTCCCCGAATTTATTTGCTGAGCCTTATCGCCGCGCAGATTCATAGCCTGTTATTACTAACTTGTAAATATTCATTTATAGAAAATACTGACTAGAATTCTTAAGAGCTCTTTTATATTGGTGTTGAGGTTTCTATCTGATTTAAGCTAGTTTTTCTTTCAATTTATGGGAAGGCTTTCCCAGACAAGATTCATCTTGATTCAAAATGTCTCCCCAAAGATTCTGGGCACCTAAACTCAGACTGACAGTACTTGCTTTTCAGTATGACTTGACAATTTTTAGAATTCCAAGTGGTAGAGCAACTGTCTGGAATCACTGAGTAGGGGGCCAAGGGTGTGGCTCAATGGTAGACCACCTTCCTAGAATCCCCCAGTGAGAGACTTGGGGTGTGGCTCAGTGGTAGAGCACCTGCCTAGAATCCTACTTGTGTGGAGCTAAGACTATGGCTCAATGTCAGAACACCTGCCTAACCTATGAAGCCTTGGGTTCAATCCCTCATGTATGGGATTAGTGTGGGTAGATGTTGGTTGCCTGCTTTGGTGTTTTAATACTTGGAGAAGCTGCAGGTTAGATTTGGTGTCTATAGTAGAAGTTCTCAGACTTTTGTATTGTTAGGAAACTCTCCTCTCTAGATTTTTGTGTCAACTTTTCCCATTCTCTTTTTCCCCTCCCCTATTTCCTCTGCTTTTGCTTACATTTGTATGAAATTTCCTAGTACAATGCCAGAGCAAATCACTACATTAAAGATTGCTTGGCCAAGAAACTATTAATCTTTGTCTGTCGGGCTTTAAGGACTAACATCAAGTATAAACACATGAGAAATCTTTCACCATTCTAAGTTCAACTGAATCAGAAACATTTTAAGAGCACTCTTTGCTTAGTGGGAAAAGAATCCTATAGAAAATTTGGTAGACGCATCTTTAAAGTGTCTCTAAGTACTACAGTCCTGACATTGCTGTAAATTGCTTGCTCGCCACAGTTGGCTGCAAGAATCTGTATTGTAGACAAAATCTGATGTTAAATTTTTCTGTAAATACAATGTCTCATTTAACCTTTGTTAAATAGGCTGCTTTGCATACAGCTGCTACAGTACATTAGTAGGTGTTAAGAATTGTTAATCGCAGGCATCAGGCAATTTCAAGTAGTGTTTCATTTAGGCAGTCGATTGAAGGAAGTTCAATAGTGGAATAATAAGAGGAAAGAGGCAGAAACTCTAGATAGCTGCCTATCTCATAACCTGTTCTTGTAGCAATTTGGGCTTATTTTGTAATGGTCTTTGTTCCCTGCTCCCTGAAGACTTACTGAGGAGTGTACCAACTGCTCTTTTTACTCCATGAGGTCAGAGAGCCAGTGAGCAGGGAGATGCTCGGGCCTCATGTTGAAGCCCATTAGTGGAGGTGAACAAGGCCACAGGCTGTTTCTTTCCTCAGGCACCTGCAAGAGAATTTCTCATTGGTCGGTCCTGATTTGGTGTGTAAGTTGGAATTTTTACTAAGGTTCTTGGTGCTAATTGTTTAAGGATAGGTGTCCTGGGTACTACATCTCTGCACTTACGTGAGGAAGTACCACTCTTTCCTTGAAAATGGAGCCCCATGACTGAGCTAATATTCTGATTATTGGGAAGCACACATATCTCTTCATTCAGTTCTCACAGTTTCATAAGCATCGTCTTCATCTTGTGGATGAAGTCATCCTTGGCTCAAAGATGTTATGTAGCTCACATAAGGTTATTTTGCCAATGAGGTGGTTCAGCTGGGATTTCAGCCCAAAGCAATTTCACTCAGCAAGATGTTGCCCCATGGCACATTCTTTATCTACGGGATGGTTGTAGGTCTGTGGGTCGGACAAGTTCTGTTTTGTTGTTGTTGATCTGTTAAAAATACTTGGAAAAAAAGTTACTTGAAAAAAAATTAACTTTTACAGAAAGGAAAGCCTTATTTTGGCTCACCATCTTAGATTGGCTTTGTGCATTGATGTGGGTTTCTGATGGTGGAATGCATCTTGCCAGCCAGAGCATGTGGTGAATCAAAGTTGCTTACCTCATAGTGGGCAGAGAGTAGAAAGGCAGAGAGGATGCTAGGGCCATGATACATCTTGTCAAAGACCTGTCTCCAGTGACTCCTTCCTTCAGTCAGACTCTTATAAATTATATCAAGTAATGATCCATTAGTGCAGTGGTTCTCAACCTTCCTAACGGTGCCATCCTTTAATATAGTTCCTCATGTTGTGGTGACTTCCAGCCAAAAAAATATTTTGTTGCTACCTCATAATTGTAATTTTGCTATATTAGATTACCAATGTAATGTAAATACCTGTGTTTTCCAATGGTTTTAGGTGACTCCTGTGTAAGGGTAATCTGTGGCACACAGGTTGAGAACCATTGTGTTAACGGTTTACTCCATAGTTCATGTTAGATCATTTATTCACCTCCTGAGGTTTGGAACCACCCATTGGTATAAGCCTTAAGTATGTGTGTATTCTGATACTTCATAAGTGGAGCTTTTGGAATCCTGTGTTGTGGTCCTACAGAAAAAAATCCAGAGCCAAATCGAATCTCCCATAGTCAGCTATTGACTCCTGAAACTGGTTGGAAGTAGTCAACTTCATCATGAGACTTATTTTACTTTCTTTGTTTCATCAATAATTTTTGTGAGAGAAAGATGATAGACTAAAATTTAAAATCAATTTTTGGAGCATTTTCATATCTGCCAGATCTCTGTTTTGATCCCATTAATAAGATAGGAAGTTGCATCCCAAAGGGTTAAGCACCAAAATGGGCAATTCTTATTCTGATTAGTTAATAACATTGACTCAGCTTCAAATGAGTTATAGATCTCTAACTTATTCAGTCATTCCTGTGATTCTTTGTTATCATTGAACTTTTTTTCCTCATTACTGTGGAATACAGTGATTGGGAGAAAGCAAAACCCTGGCAAGCATAAAACATATTAAAATCTATGCTAATGTCTGTCCCCAAACCCAGAGATTCTGACACCTGACCTCTTAGGACTGCGTCTTACAGATGAACTCTTACAGATGAATGCTGTTTCAGAGGTCTAGGTCCCATAATCTCTGCCTGCCTTGCAAGGGCGCCTCGGGTATGGTCTGTGTCTGATTGGGCTTGGATTTCTGGTACCTCATCATATCTCAGGGGATTTGCAATCTTAACCCCAATGGTACATTTCCAGCCTCAGCTTCTCCCCACAATCACTTGATAACCACAAGATGGTATAAAGAAATCAACGAAGGGTTTTCTATCCTTTAAAAGTATATTTCAAAAGCAAGACTTCCCCTTGCTTAACTGCATGCTAGACTTGGGATTAGATCTTAATTACATGTAAAGTTATAAAAGAGCTTGGCATGCTCTGGCTTGCACAGTAAGTTACCTTAAAGAGCTTAGATCTATAATTGTCCAAAATAATTATGTCATTTTGTTTTTTACTGTTCTTAATTGTAACATTAATGAGCACTCAGGACGTTCCAGGATTCACTCTTGAAAAGTGACTTGGTAAATTGAAGTGAAGTGACATTTGATAGTTTTAGTGGAAGTTTAGATTCAGTTTGCATTTCTGTGGCATTTTTATGCTCAACTTTAGGATTTCTTGGTAAATTAAAGGCTTTAGGGAGATGATTATGAAATAATTGATTTAAAAGTATGCAATATTGGTTTTTATTGAACATAAGCTGTGTGGGTTCAATTTAAAACCTAATTCAATACATTTTAGATTTTGTATTCCCCGAACCTTTTTTTTGGTGTATTAATTTTGTCATGCTTGTCATTCTAATCTAATGATGATTTAATGTTTGCAAAACTGAATAAATTTGTATGCAAGGAGTTTTGCTGTGTTTTTAATCAATGAAGATTGAAATTTGGCAACTGAGATGATAAAAAATGAAAAATTTTAAACAGAAAATGAAAATAAGATTCTACTGTAGAAATACTTTTATTAATGTTCTTGGCCATGAACCATGTCATTTTTTTCTCCTTTCTCTTGTGTAATATTTTGAAGGTGACTGGACTTTAAAAGAAGTAATTACCACTAAATCATGAAGAGTATTTAAATGAGGGCAGAGTGTTGTCCTCAGCTTCTTCCTCCATCCCTGTTACCCTTGGTCTGGAACTGTAAGAGTCAGTAGAATGTGTGGCTGCCTTTTAAAATTCACCTGTGTCCCCAGGAACCCACATAGACAGCAGGATGCTTAAAGAAGATGTACCTTCACCTCATTACAACTTAACTACTGCTGAGAACAATGTAAAACAGAGATGATCTAATGGGTTTGTACAGTGCGATCATGAAAGGGCCCTTGCCAGCCCTCAGCCCTCCTCTTTCTAAATGACCTCAGGACTCTGGAGGAAGGTGAATCCAGCACTTAAAAATCAAGACAGGTCATTTTATTGTAGCCCATAACCTTCATTGTCCAGAGCCTCTCAGGGGTGAAGGGAGATATTCTAATGCAAAACAACACCACCCAAAAATTTAAAACCTGAATGATAACAAAGGACCTTTCATAAGAAGAAAGCCTTATTACTCCATGATTCCAGGAGTGGTTTTGGGAAGATATAAAAGGTGATATTTTAAAGCTAAGGCTAGGCATGTGTGTGTGTGTGTGTGTGTGTGTGTGTGTGTGTGTATAAAATTTAAACTTAATATACATGTTTTAGAGCATGTGAAGAACAATTTTTTTAATGATACAAGCATTTAGCAAACCTGTAATTGCCCATTAGATACCAGCAGTCAAAATTAGATATGACCAAGGAGAATAAAAATTATTCAAGGACCTCTGTAAAAGCTTTAGCTGAATAGGAGTTGTGCCTTTTGTAGTGCTGGAACCTATTAGTGAGGTGATGGTGTAGCTGGCACCCCTAAAGACAAGACATGAGGAACCGAGTGTGCTCCCTTTCGTGTGAACCTTGACAATTTCATTTTCATTTCCTCATTTGATCCTCTCAGTCTGGAGACATTGTTAGGGCAAGTGGAATTGTTCTTAGATTGTACAGATGAAGAAGTGGACTGGAGTTAATTAAGTTATCCAAGGACATGTAGTTAATATGTACAACAATCCTTCACCCGGTGTCTTTCAAACCAACCACCACCCACACCTCACGATGCTTTTAGTGCATTGCTTTAAAAAAAATTTTGTTCTTTTCATTCTTTTGCTTTTCTTCACTATAGTTGATGCTAAATGTCTGTTACTAAGACCTATATTCATCACCCAAATGGAGGGGATTTTTTTTTTTTTTGCATAAAAGCATTTAACTAGGCTGTCACTCTCTGCATGTCACCTGTCTTCCAGATGCCTTTTTCATCTTTGTATAGGGACAGCACAAATGATTATGGCATGTAAAAAATATGTTTTCTTTAACAGCAAAGTATTCCAGACTCTAAGATTTATCCATGTAGAAACTTCATATTTTCTGTGGTTGAGTATTCCATCTGCTGTCTTCCCTGTCTGTGCAATATGGATACTTGTAGGGCCATGGCTGGCTCATGATTGGTCTACTGTGGGGCATCTTGCCCATGTTCTGTTGCCTCTGATGGAGTGGGTGTCTGGACTGTGGGGCAAACACACATGAGTTCTGACTCCAGCCTGTCTCTTATTGAGATGGCTTCTCTTACCCTTGTTGTTCACCCCGACCTAGTTCTTTTCTTCTCCTTTAACTTGTAGTTTCTCCCTCCTTGGACTCTTCTGTTACTTCAGCAGCCTGCATATCCCATCCTGATGCTTACTACCCACTAATTCCTCAGTGTCTGAGGCCCACTTCTATATCAGTTATTATTGGTCTTGGTGTAGAATTGACTGGTTAGAATAGGGTTAACCCCTTAAAAACCAAAACCCAAACTGAAAACCACCTTTTGTTTCCCTTGAGTGAACATCTTGTTCGAAATTTGTGCCTCCCTCTTTTTTTTGTATTTGTTTTGTTGTTGTTGTTTTTGTTTGTTTTGTTTTGTTTTGTTTTTGAGACAGGGTTTCTCGGTGTAGCCCTTGGCTGTCCTGGAACTCACTCTGTAGACCAGGCTGGCCTCAAACTTAGAAATCCGCCTGCCTCTGCCTCCCAAGTGCTGAGATTAAAGGCGTGTGCCACCACTGCCCGGCCTTGTGCCTCCCTCTTGTTGACAGACAGTTAATGTTCCTCAGACCATGATGATCCATACCTAGAAGCACATAGACCCTAGATCTAGCCTTTACACGAGGAGCCACTCACAAACAACTGGGAAGCTACTAAATGTAACACTGTTTTGAGGTGTGGCGAGCCTTTACTAAGACTGATTCAGCTGACAGTAGCCAACTGTGCTGAGATGTGTAAGGTAAGTCCAAACTCTGTCCCCAGGAGTCTTTGGAGATGCTGTGAATCAGCATTGCAAGGGTCTCTGGGAAGGGCTCAGTTACTGCTCTCTAGTGATGGGTCAGAGAAGCAGATGTTTCTACTTATTCCTATTTTGCTTCTTAAGGTGCAGTGTACCTGGGGGGAAAGTACACCACAGCTTGCTTTGCTGAACAGAAGGAACAATGTAGATTATCCATGACTTGGTTATGATTCAAAGCTGTCAGTTTTGTGGAAGGAAAATTATCTAGTTCTTGAAATCATAATTTCACATTGTAGATCAGAATGGAGCAATCAGATTAATTCCCAAACTACTCCAAACTGAACTTATTTTTTTAAAAGTTATAGCTCTGCTGAGGTATAGCTTTGACATAAAATAATATGTCATAAAATAATAATGTCTGCTGATTGACATAAAATAAATAGCAGATATTTAACCTGTCACTCAGTATGTTTCAAATGTATCATGAAATAATAACCAAAATCAAAACAGTGGACATGTGTAGGTTTCCCCTCAGACCTGCAATCCCTCCACCAAGTTCTCTGCAAGTTTCACCCTGTATTTGGCAAATCCTGTCCTCCAGTTATCGAACATACACCAGGATCAGCTTTTGTTTTTGTGGTTAGTTGTAGTTTCCATGGTTTGGCATTTTAGGAAGCACAAGGCCCAGAGCTCATGTTCTTTTTTTTTTTTTTTTTTTAATTCATCCTAATTACTCTGAGATTCATCTGTATAGCAAGCATTAATAATTTGTTCCTTTGAATTGCCTGGTTAGTATTCCATTGTGTGGAAAAAACACTGTGTTGCTATTTATTCTACTGATAATAATGGTTGGCATTTTCATTTCTGAACTGTGATGAAGCTGGAATGTGTATGCTGTAGAAGTGTGTCTGATGTAGAGCCTGTCTACCTACCTACCTACCTACCTTCCTTCCTTCCTTCCTTCCTTCCTTCCTTCCTTCCTTCCTTCCCTCCTTCCTCTCTTTCACATGGGAATGTGCCTGTGTAGAGATCAGAGGATGATCTGTGGGATTTAGTTCTCTGCTTCCAACATGTGAGTCCTGAGGATGGAACCCAGGTCATCAGGCCTGGCAACAAGCACCTCAACCCACCTCACCAGCACTGTTCAGTTTTCTTACTGGTTAAAATATGGGATTTGTGGGCTCATACAATTGGCGTCTTTTTTTTTTTTTTTTTTTTTTTTCTGGTTTTTTGAGACAGGGTTTCTCTGTGTAGCCCTGGCTGTCCTGGAACTCACTCTGTAGACCAGGCTGGCCCTGAACTCTGAGATCCGCCTGCCTCTGTCTCCCAAGTGCTGGGGTTAAAGGCGTGCGCCACCACTGCCCGGCAATTGGCGTCTTTTTAATAAGCAGTTTCCAATGTGACTGTGCCATGGTATGTAACAGTCCTAGTTTCTCTGTATCTATGCCAACACTTAATGTGGTCAGTCTCCTTAATTTTAGCAATTGTAAGGAATCATCGAAGATTCTTTTCCTGTGCTCATTTGCAGTATCTCACATGGCTGATACTCAAAATCTGTTCGGCCAGTCACATTGTCACATGCAGACGGCCAGTTACATTGTCACATGCAGACTTCCAGTCACATTGTTACATGCAGAATGATGCTGGATTATTGCCAGTTAACCACAATTCTTAAATACAGATCACAACATGCACTGTACTCCAGAGTGGGTCTGTTCTGCCCTCTGAGGACCCTCTCTTAGGTGGGTACTGTACCGTTTGAACTTGGGTGGTGGTAGAAGACATGGAGTCAAGTTTCCTAGGTTCTGATTATCATGCAGCTGTGAGCTTTGCAAACTTGATTTCACTTGATTTTTTTTTTTAACAGTCTAGAACACAGAAACAGCAACACATGAAGGTTCAAGTTGAGGGCTTATCAGAGCTTAGTGTTCTGGGTAGAGTTTGTGTTCTCCATCTCTTTCTCCCTGAGTTTTTCTTCCATTTTGTGTGTTCTGGTTGACACTGGTGACCTGGGGGAGTTCTGAGTGTGATCAGAGGTCTGGCCTCACTCTGCTTTCCCTGTACTTGCCCTGCTTACTCCTCTAGCCTATCCATCTCTTCCCACACGGTTGCTCTTTCACGGTGTACACTTCTCGTTTACCTCCAAACTAATCTCTGCCTGGCATCCCACCCTTAGACATCATCAGTGGTCCTGGCTGATGGATTCATCTTTCCCTTAAAAACTAGACAAACAACCCACCCACACCCAAACTACCTTTAAAGAGGCCAAGTGGTTTTCTCTATTCTAAAGTAAAGTTTTGGGGTTATGTCTTTAGCACGTAATTAAGAAAGTTCCAAACATTTTATGTCCTACATAGCGGCACCAAGAGTATTTAATAAACATTGACAAAGAATTTTAGCCATGTGGTAGGTCGTATTCTGCTGATTAACAATTTATTTTATTTAGCTGCACGATGAACTGTCAGTGTGAAAGCTAGCAGTGCTCTTGTTTCTGACAATTTTAGAACAGGAATAAGACAAAAATACTCAACAGAGATAATGGCAGCTTGAAAACCCTCTATGCCAAATATATTAAAATTTGAAATAGTAGAAGGCTAGAATCCAAATTCAGGAGTAATTAACCAAAATAGTTGACAGATGTCAGCCATGCTAATAAAATTTGTATACCCTGACTATTTCCCAGCTTGTAATTAACTGCACAGATGATGTGATCTGATTTTGTCACTAACTGCTTATTAATGAAGGAGATGATGACTAGTTACAAATCCATAGTGCTCGCTGAATATTGAGTTTAAACATTTCCCATTCAGCTGGCACAACTAGAAGGCTCAAGGCTGGATTCTGGTGTGATCTGCACCACTTCTCTTCATCTGTGATTGTCAAGGGGAAACGGCGTATGCTGATTTTCAGCTCCAAGTGACCTTGAGATTAGTTCTTTTTATTTGCTGGTCAGTTAGAGCGATGACTTTTATTTTTGGATTCACTTTTTATAAATTGCATGTTGTCAGGCTAAGTGGAAATTCCATAGTAAAGTACAAACCAGTGGTTTCAAGTTCAATTAAAGCTGAGAACATCATCTTCCAATGAAGATGCAGAGTACTATTAATAGAAAGAAGCAGCCAGTAACCAACAAGTTACATCATCAGCTACAGTGTTACCTCCTTTAGTATCAGAGACTGCTGCAAGTGTCAGTGCTAACTACCTTAGTGTCTAGGTGGCTGCTGACAAACAAGAGGTTGTGTGTGGTATATTGGGCTTCAAAGCATGCACTCACAAGTGCCAAAGAGCCCTCACTCCTGATTCCATTCATTTATTTTACCAACGAAGAGCTTACTATAGGCTAGATAATAAACTGAGTGTGGGGATATAGTGCTTTGATGAGTTAAAGTGTTCTGCACCCCAGAGCAGCTCACACTCCTACAGTGTAGCCCACAAAAGAATAGTCACACCAAGTGTGAGTGTCCTCAGGATTCTGCAAGCTATGTACCTAGTGTTGCCATGGATGCTGGAAGTCTGGACAGGCTTCCTTGAGGATGTGAGGTGGGAACTGTGATCTGAAAGCTGAGCAGGTGAGAAGGGAGTGGCGTTGGTGTGCAAGCAGAGGCCACAGCCCTGCTGGGCCCATGTTTGGAGTCTGGGTACATAGAAATGGCCCTTGAGGCTGGATCCTAAGAGGATGGGGTATCAGGTTTCATGGGGCTCTGGTGAGGTAGCTGAGAAGCAGACCCCTCAGTGTCTGGAGTTACAGCCTCTTTAAAAGAGCAGAGGGAAACCTTGGCAGAGGTTAAGGAGAAGAAGCGCTGTGGTCGCATTATGTGCTCTTTGTAGCTCCCACTGGGAGATGTACTACAATGAGCCAGACAAGACATGGACTCCAGCACTTGGGAAAAGAGTTGGGTTGTCTAGCCAGCAAGCATGGAAGCCTGTCAAAAAGGAAAAAAAAAAAAAAAAAAACACCCGCAGACATCCACGTGCAGCTCTCTGCCGGTGCCAGCTTTCTTTCTAACATGCGGCTTGCTTGCTTGCTTTCTAGCAAGCTTTTCCTCTGGTCTCCTCTTTCTGCCCCTCCCCCTCCCACAGGACCTTCTGCAGCAGCTCTGGTTCCCTTCTTGCAGGGCTCGCCCCAGGTCTCTTTACCTGCTAGCCAGTTTTCTGCTTCACCTTGTCAACTAGCTCACCTCCCACCTGCATGTCCTCAGCGTCCCTTTGATCTCTCTTTTCAGAGTGATCATGTGGTGATTGATTAGTCCTGGGCACTGTGATCTCTCTCCACAGTTCCCTCTTGTCCTCTCTCTTACTCACTTTTGTACCTCTCTGTGAGAGGGATGTTTAATAAATATGTGTAGACTGGGGAGGTTAGTTGACCCAAGGATAACAGAAAGTTGTTCTAAAGAAGGAATCTTGGTTTTTTTTTTTTTTTTTAAACAATACAACTAGTTTTTAAAAGTTGTTTTTATTTTTATTTACTAGTGATTTCGTTTAATTATTTATCAAGGCAAATTGCCACTATTTATTCTAGGCTTTTCTCAGAATTCTCGGAGATCTTCCTGTCTCAGCCTCCCTAATGCTGAGATCAGACCCTTGGCACTCCATACCCAGCTACAAAGTTATTCTCAGAGTGGCTGTCTGAGATAATCAAATAACTCTGATGGTTGATCTTGACTGGCAACCTGATAAGATTTAGAAACCCCTAGGAGACAAAATAATGAGATTATCTATAAATACATTTCCAGAGACGTTTAACTGAGCAGTGAAGAGCCGTCCTGAATGTGGGCAACAACATATTTTGGGCTAGGGGCCTGGACTAAATAGAAAAGAGAAAGCAAGCTGCTCCCCGACTGTGGATGCGGTGTGAGCAGCTGCTTCATGCTCCTGCCTCTGTCTTTCCCACTCAGATGGACTGCGCATGCGCCAAAGTAAGCCCTTCTCTCTTAAGGTGCTTTTTTTCTCAGGTGTTTGCAGCAATAACAAAAGTAGTTAACGTGACCACCCAGGTCAGGATACAGTCTGCTGCTGTTCAGTATTCATCCTTCTTTCTGCCACCCTCCCAGCTATGTGTCTCTCTCCTCTGCAGCCAGTTGTTGGGTCGCTCTCCTTGGCTGATCTGTCTCCCACGGTCTAGCTCCCTTTGAAGGAGGCTCTCAGATCTTCAGCAGGACACGCCATTGCCCAGTGACTTATTTGCTGCCCACATGGAGCCGGGAGGGCCTATATGTTGGACTATCCTCAGATGCACATTACAGACCAAGCCACAGGAAGTTAGAACAATATCCAGTAAAGCATATGGGAAGTTAGGAGTAGAGCAAGCATAGCATGGGGTGTGTGTAACGTGGAGTAAATAAGAAAGTGAAGCTGTGCTTCCTACTCGTAAAGCACTTTAACATATGAGTTTAAAATGCAACATTGATATCATTAGAATTAGTGTGCATACTTGTGAATGCTTCACTGTATATTTTAAAATGCTTATATCCTGAGAAGATACACTGCTACATTCATATAGCTTATGAAAGAATTTATATGAAGTCTAAAGGCTGTGTTTGTATTAACATTATTGACTTTGTAAAGGATTCAGAACTCTGCCAACAATTGATAGGGTGGTTCTGCTTACCGAAGTGGACCAATACAAAATGGTCCCAAGAGGAAGGAGCAGACATGCGTTCAGAATAGCACAAGAGAATTTACTCATTCTGAGCTTAGGATAAAGCAATTAAGATTTGGGAGAAAATTAAAGTTTCCTCTCTTCTGAAAAGTTAGGATGTTCTGGCTCAGTTATTCCCTTGAGTGACATTGGGGAGCATGCTTCTGACATCTTTTGAAGTCTTTGCAGGCTTCAAAGGGAAGGGACAACATGGCACTGAGATGCCCTTGTGCTCATCACTGGTTGTGCCAGTGGCAGCTACTTTTGTGGTTACAGAACCAGTAAGGATCAGGAGACTAGCAGTGTCAGTTCAGTGTGTGGGCCTTGTCTTACTTAGAAGCCTATGCTGTTTTCTGTTTATGACATAGTTGCCTTCATTGTTGCTCCCACATACATCAGACAGTGCTGCAAGTTTTGCCTTAACCATCAAATGCAGTTTGCAGAACTCAGAGAAGAATGTGCCTTGTGTTTACTTCTGGTTTTTGCTTTGTCTGTTCTTTCCCTCTTCTTCCCTAATTCTCCGAATCTTTTGCCACTTCTTATCCTCAGAACATTCGTTCTCTAAGCATTCTTTCAAGGTAGGTTTGCTAGAGAAAAATCCTTTTCATTTTCCTCAATTAAGGTTGTTTTTATTTCATCTTGGAGCATGAAGGATAATTTTGCTGGATATACAATTTGTAGGTTGACAGTTTCTTTTCTTTAGCACATGGGAAGTGTCTTTTTCTGCCTTCCTTGTGTCTGTTGAGAGCTTCGCTGCATTTTGAACTATTTATTCTTTTTGAATTTTTAGTTAATTTGAAACATTGTTGGATTTTATTTATTTGTGTATATTTGCATACTTGTATGTATTTGTGTGTGTGTGTGTGTGTGTGTATACAGTGCACATGTGGCAGTCTGAGGACAAATTGGGGAATTCCTCCTTCTATGTATGAGTCCTAGGGATGGCATCACTCACTGAGCCATCTCTCTGCACATGAATGATGTATTATTTAGATAATGTATCATTTCTCTCTCAGAGCTTCTAAGATACTCCATTCGTCTTTAGCTTTCCAGTGTTTGATTTTAATTGTTATTTCATGGAATTCTTTGTGTTTACCCTCTTTTAGTTTCATTTTGCTTTCTAAACTGGGACTAATCTTAAGGCTTATGATTTCTTTCCTTTGTTCTCCATAGTTGAGTCCATTTATTGAGTATTTTATTTATTATAAAGCATTTAAAAGATGACTGGATAATTTTTTTAAAATTTTATTATTATTTGTAACAGAGTGTTGGTGTTTCCATATTATGGTGTGTATCTCTCTCTCTCTCTCTCTCTCTCTCTCTCTCTCTCTCTCTCTGTGTGTGTGTGTGTGTGTGTGTGTGTGTGTGTGTGTGTGTACATAAGTTGTATATTGGGGCCTGTGTCAAAAGACAATTTCAAGGAGACTGTTCCATGGTTCCACAGTTCAAATTCAGATTATTTGGCTTTTGTGGCAAGTGCTTTTACTCACTTAATGGCCTTGCCCATCCTGATCATTATTTTGTATAGCCTGGCATGGCCCGGAACAATTTCTTCCTCTCACTTCTACCCCCAAGTGCTGGGGTTACAGCAGTGTACTACTATTTTTGTTGTTTTATAGATGGTTCTAACATCTCTGTCACCTTGCTGTTTGCATCTGTTAGTGTATTTGTATTTTCTCATTTGAAATTTTTTTTTCTGGTTTTCCATTTGACAGATGCTTTTTTTTTTCAAGCATCAACATTTTAGATATTATAAAGCTAGATGTTGTTTAAACCTATTGGTAGGTATTCTCAGAAATTCTCTCTTTCACAGACAGACAGACAGACACACACACACACACACACACACACACACACACACACACACACACAACTGTGAAGCGGGGTATCCTTGTGTTACTGATAGGTTCATGATAAGGTTAGTTCATGGTTCCCATTCCTCCTTTGTTGACACCCAGAGGTCTCTTCACCGCCATCTTGCCATCTTCTTGACTTGGAAAGGAGGGTCACTGCTCTCCACATACCCTTCATTAGCCAAGCTGGTAGGGAGACATCACTGTTGCAGGACCCTGGTAAAGTTCTCATAGACGGCTCCATTGATGGGGAGAGAGAAAAGTGTCGTATGCCTATGAGGAGGCAGTGAAGAAAATGGCTGTAAGTGACACAGGGTGTAAAGAGGCAGGGTGTGATATAACTGTGTGGTAATGAGAGAGGTTCCTCTGCTTTCTCTCACACCACTCCAGCCGGTAGAAGGACATAGTGATCCAGCAGAGAAAGGGAGGGAGTATGGGCCGCCATTTTGCTTTGCTAATAAGATAGCCAAGAAAGAATGATGTCATTTTGTCTGCAAGTTTCATGTTTTTGTAGCTTGCCCCTTGTTTGTTGGTTTGGCTGGAGAGATGACATTTTTTGGTCTGTTCTTGAACTTCTAGGGCGCTACCTTCTTCATCACCATCTTAATTACTTTCCTGTTATCATGACAGAACACCATGACCAAGCCTAATTATAAAAGCAAGCATTTAATTTGGGTTAGCACACAGGCAGGCATGGCACTAGGTGGTAATGGCAGGTGTGTGTGTATGTGTGTGTGTGTGTCTTGGGGGAGAGAAGAGAGTTAGGAGAATTAAATTAAACTGAATCTGTTACAATGGTGTGCACTAGGTAACAGGGAATGGCTTTTGATACCTCAAAACCAAAGTATACTCCCACTGATGTGCCCTCTCCAGCAAGGCCACGCCCCCTAATCCTTCCTAAACAGTTCTGTCAGCTGGGCATCAAGCATTCAAATATATGAGCCTTTGTGGAGTGAGTCTTGTCCATACCACCACATACACTTACTTTGGCTTAAGATTGAAAGAAAATACAAGGACAGTGGCCTTGTGTGATATTCACCACCCCTGTGGCTTCTCCCTCCCTTCTAGATGTTCTTTTCTCTTCTGTACCCTGCCCAGATGTTTTAGATGCACATACCACAAGGAAGAAGGGGGAGCTATACTGCTTTGCTGTGGAGTAAAGATGTGGTAGTTGTTTTAAATTATATTTCTCTCAGTGTAGTGTTCACCTAGTTTAGACTGCAATGGTTTTATGTCTTTAGATTTTTTTTTTTTCCTTCTAGATTTTATAGCTCTAACTTGCTGATCATTTGCCATGGGCTTAACAAGCTGTCTGTCTCCTTTCTCTAATCTTCTTGAAAGCCTTAATATTAGGCGGTGCTCTGTGTTTTGTGGGTGAGAAATGTAAGGCTCCCAGAAGCGTATTAAGCCCAATCACAAAATTAGGAAATGTTAGAGTTAGATTATGAACCAAGAGAGCTGTATTATTTTAAACTGTTTGAACTCGTCTGTGTCACACAGTAACAGGACTCAGACTAAAACCTTAGAGTTGGCAGATGTTTCACCAGCCCCCACCTTCCAGTTTCCTTTGGTTTTTATTTATCTAATGGTGAAAACGGCCTCCTAAAAGCTGGTCTGTCCATGTAAGAGCCCGTAATTTTGTGTTCAGGAGCTTTATCCTGTTAGTTATCGAGATCAGTGCTACTCCATCGAGTCTCTAAGGTTAATTTTCTCTGGTAGATTTTACACAGTGCGTGATAACATAGTGTTTGTAGAACAAGCTAATGATGACTTTAAACAATAGTTGTTTTCACACAAGATTAAATCCCATTATGATTCAACCCCTAAGAAATAAATATCTTGAAATTGTGGTGCTTGGTGGAGCTTAGTTTTCCATCCCAGGGTATTTTATTTAAGCTCTGGGTGTTTGTGGATGCTGAGCTGTGCAGCCATGTGGGGTTGTCTGTGAGGCTGTTGCCTTGCTGTGTATTTATTCTCCTCAGACTCTTTCCAGACTGAGCAGTTGCTTGGTCCATCCCTTTAGGTATCACATAATCGATAGAACAACATTGAAGGGAGAGGTTGAGGAAAGGACAATTGAGCCCCATGAAGGGAGATTTAATGGAGCAATCTGGAATATCAATGAGCCTGGATGGGCAACGGTTTCAGGTTCACAGTTTTCCACAAAGGGTGGGTGACAGAGCCCTGAACTTGAAATCTCATTAAAATCTCCAAGTACAGACAGAATAAATCTCATTTAGAAAGGCTTCTATATTCAACAGGGTTATAATTCAGTGTTCTTTGTATCTGTTCTCACATATTAAGTACTGTACATTAACCTACATTAAGGGAGATAATATTTTTGTCTTTAATATTTTCTTTATTAAAAAAGTTAAATAACCCAATTGTAACAATGGGAATACCTCTGAGGCAGATTCTTTTCTCTAGCAACCTGTCCTCTGTGCTTCCCAGTCTGCAGTACGAGCACTGTGGAGTGTGTTTTTGCACACCCTCTGGTGCTCAGCAGGTACATGCAAGTTCTCCCATAGACATCTAGGCAGGCTACACACATGGGACTTCAGTCATGATTCCATGCCTCATGGATGGGAGTCTACACATACTCACCTGTAAATGGCTTCCCTCCCTCTCATCCTTCCAGGCCGGTAGCTATAGATCGGTCATTTAAAGTTAACTGGAGTATCTTCCTGGTATGGATGTGCTCATTTACCCACTTATTGCGTATTGATGAACGTTTGGATGGTGCCTGAGGGCTTTCCTTTTGGTTGCCATTACAGTGAGACAGTCAGCATCTTTCCTTACAAGTCTCTGTTCTTACTGAGTAGTGGTTTCAAGAAGGTAGATTTTTGGTAATGACATCCTAGATCCAAAAAAAAAAAAAAAAGTGTAATTAATTTTGTGTGTATATTGGTGAGATTGCTTGCCTGCATTTGCTATATTTTGTGTTCCTGGAAAGTATTGTAAGGTGGCCCATCGCTCTTTGCCCCCATGCTGATGGGAGCTCAGTGTTGATTTAAATTGCATTTATTGAGTTGTGTAAAGCTGAGTGTTTCTCATGTTTGTAAATGGATTCAGTTTTGTCTCCTGTGATCATGTGTGTGTGTGTATGTCACCCAGTTTCTGTTGAATTGACTGTTTTGCTTGTCAGTTTATAAGAATACTATAAATGCTGGGGGTACCTCTGTGGTGGCTAGTTCATTTAAACTTGTGTGTGTGTGTGTGTGTGTGTGTGTGTGTTATGGCCAAAGGTCAGAGGTCAACATTGGTATCTTCTTCTATCACTCTCTAGCTTGACTTTTGATTGACTCACTCAGGGAGCTCCAGGAATCTCTGCCTTCCCTGCACCCTGCCTTCCTGCACTCAGTAAGGGGTTGCGGACTCCCATATGCACTCCTGGCTCTCCAGAAGTTCTAGGGTTTGAGTTCAGGACCTCATGTTTTCAGAGCAGGGTCTCCCAGCCCAAATTCAGTTCATCCTTTTTCTCCAGCAGGTACCTCTGCAGCTGCTGCTGTAGAATGTGTGTGTAAGATGTCACTATTCCGTGTCTATTGAGATACCTTTCTAGTCCTCCGAGGATCTATAAAATACTGCCCTAAAGTCTCCCACCCTTTTATTTTTATGTGGGAAATTTTAATTTCCATGAGAGACTCTTTGGTATGTGGTGAGCAGTAGAAGACAAGCTTTGCTCGCCTAGCTGTCTAGCCATTTATTATGCTAATGCCATTTAGTAAACAGACATCCTTTCCGCTCTGAATTTAAATGCCATGAGTATTTTTTAAAAATATTTAAATGATTCCATTTCTTCCCAAGCTTAACCCATTTTCAGTAAGGTAATGACTTTTTAAAAGCAGGATTTAGTAAATTGAAAAGGTTATTTCTCTTTGCTCAAAATGTCAAATGCTACCTGATACACTTTATTGTTGCTGACTAAAATTGCAAGCGCAGGAAGGATTATTGCTGTGAACAAATCCACAAATCAGGACATCACCTCACAATTTTAACAGTGGGCTAAAAAAAGTAGAGGTGATGGGGTCCTGGATATTCATCTAAATTTTCTTCAAAAGCAACAATGCGCAAACACTGTGAGGAAAGGCATCACGAAGTCTAAGAAAGCGAGCCTGTTTCTTTTCAGACTGGTGAGAAAATCTGGGTTCACCCAAGCTTTCCTCCTCCCATGACAGGTGTCCCAGCTGTGGCTCTCCAGATAAGGCCATGTGCATGCTCGGGGCTGCAGAGCCCCAAGGCTGCACACACGGGCGCTCTCGAGGCAAGCTGCCTACAATGCAGTTTTACTCTGGTTTCACTGTTTACGTATTCTTTGTATAGAGAGCAGGTCCAGACACAACTGACATTCCTTCTGAGTGGAAATACGTCTCTGGACTGGCACTAGAGTCTTGTGCTCCCCAGATCTTCATGTCAAGGAACATCAATTGGATTTATCTGCCATCATACAAGTGATGAGGTGGCATTCAGTATGTCTGTCTCAGCAGAAGGGCACTAGAGGATCATATCCATTACAGATTTGATAGGATTTAGGTATCCGCAGCACTGCCACAATGACAGATCACTGTCACAGTTAGACATGGCTTATAGAGTACAAAGGACTCTTTGCAGAATGGCTTGAAAGTCAAACAGTAGGGACATGGACAAATGTACCACAATACATGCCTAGGGCGGGAATAGTACACAGTCGTTAAATAGCATTTTTGATGAGCATTTATTATGGGTAATTATTCTCACAATTCTACTGTACACTATCACAGCTTCTGTAGTGGCTGGCCATGTGGTCTGTAAACTCAAACAGCACCAAGAAGCAGGGATGACTCCAGTGTTTACTTTGTTCGTTCATTTGTTTTGTCAACAGTTATTTACCATGCGTCAGCTCCATGAGGCTCCAAGGAGCTAAAATAAACAACAGCCTTTACCCTTGTAATTTACAAGGTGGAAGACAACTAGACAGCCTTGCATTGTTGAGTGTCAACAAGAGCCTGCTCAGGACACTGAGAACACAGACTAACTGTAGAAAGGGATTGATAGGACCTCCTGGAGCGTGGTGACATTAGGGACAAGCTGAAATAAAGTAAAACAAAATAAAATACAAAATACAAAATAAAATAAAGGATTTACCCAGGCAGCAAGGTAAGGAAGATTCTCCCAGGGATGGAAATTTCCAGATAAGGGTGGATAGCAAATGCGTATGCTAAAAATAGCTGTCTGAGCTTTGTGAAGTCTGGGCTCTTGTTCTGGAAGACATGACCCTTCGTATGAGCACATTTATCAGTGCGAGGGACTGTAAGGGGAGTGTGGTAGAAAGAAGACCTCCTATAGAACCGGAGGTGTGCTTGTTCTGAGCTGGCCTTCAGGCAGACTGATCTCAGCTCTGCCGATGAAGTGGAGCCCAGCTCGGCTGAGGCGCTGTAGATCCATAGTAGCGTGAGATCTGGGTGAGAGACACTGTAGGTGGATGAATGGGACCCTCTGGGAAGTAGCATTGCTCAACTTAGGGTGGGAACCGAGGACGAGCATTTGCAGCCACTCCTCGATTTCTGCCTTGGAACAAGTGGGTGTGTGGAGATCTGCTCCGTGAAAACCGAGGGAAGGAGAGTTGGAGGATAGAGAGATCCCGTGTTCTGCTTTGTGCTTTTGTTTGAAGTCTGTAGCCAGTGGGGGAACTGGGTGGGTGTGATCTGAGGATATGAGAGAGTTGGAGAGCTGGTGTTGCCAATATTAGGGGTGTTTTTTAACCACCAGGAAATATGAAATCTCATACATAGGATCAGCTCATGAAAGAAGATGAAGACGGAGGGACCGAAGGCTAAAAGAGAAAGCGGCCAGGAAGCTGGCTGAGAAGGGAGAGGCTGAAAGCATGCAGAAGCCAGGACAAGCACAGTGTTGTGTGAGGCAGAGGGGAAGAAGGCTTCTCAAAGGCAGCAAGCATGCTTGTCAGGTGGTACAGAGATTTCACAGTAGCTCTTCCCCAGAGGTGTCTGTTGGACCTGGCAGCCAAGAGGCTCTCAGTGCTGCAGGCAGGGGGACATCCTGAATGTCTCTAAGAGATGGCAGCTCTTGGGGACTGAAGAGAATGAGGGGAATAGAGACAGTATGCTGGGTGTCCCGTTCCTGTGGGTGGGCTGCCTAGTAAATAATGAAGTAATTAAAAGCAATGACACAAAATGGAGAGGCGGCCATGTTTAAGAGGAGCAAAATTTGTACAGTGTCCTTTGTGTGGGAAACTTGGAGAGAGTGGAGGTCTAGGAGTCAAGGAAAATGGAGGGAGCAGAGTGCTAAGTAAAAACCAGGATGCAGGGCAGTTGAGTCTGGGTCAGGAAGGGACTGGGTAAATGTATTTTTCTTAGAATTAACAGACACTTTCTGAGGAAGGCCAACCCCAGTCAGGGACTTGAGAGAAAAGGAGGGTGATGTCTGCAAATGATCACCGTCAAGGGTCCCACCAGCAAGGCAACAGCCGCATCAGAACAGAGTGGCTTGCATTTTGTTCCCATTACATTTCACTGTGTGAGATGTTTATGGGAGGCATCTGCTTATCAGAGAACTGAGTAACTTACAGAAGCCCGAGCTATAGTAAATATTTGATTAACAATACATGTATGAAATTAAACAGCCCTGTCCGCCTCCGTGGGTTCTGCTCTGCCAAAACCATTTGGATTTTCTCTAAATGTTCACATTGCTCTTCCTCTCAACTAACTATAAACACTCAAAGGCCAGTGAAGCTGGCAGAGTCGAGGAGAAGCTTAGGGGAGTACATGCAGGTGCTGCTTTGGGCTGTAGCCAAGAGCGCAGGCTGTATGGGAGTGTTACCATAGCACATAGCCTCTGTTCAGCGCTATAGCATATTGATATATTTTTGGAGAGAAAGCAATTTGTTGAAAACTCATTAAACTGAATAAACTTGTGTTTTAAAACCAAGAACAGAAGATGGAACCTTCAACTGAATTAAGTCATGTAGAATTTCAAGGGTTATTTAAACTGACTTTGGTGATTAAAATAAGGTATGGACGCTTTGTCTCCTATCAGCTCAGCATCTTCGGGACATTTGTTATGCCATTTTTCTTTACAGAACAGTTAGAATTTCATCTAATCTCCTCTGAGTCAATGGTTGCCCTATTAAGGACCCGGAGGATGCTAGCTGTCCCAAATTCTTAGACGCTGGTTCTATTTATTGCCTTACTTGAGAGTCTGGTTGCTTGCTGTCACTCTGGAAGCTGTGACTGATAATAGAGACTGACAGGTGGTGAGCAATGTCTCCTTACATTAGTAGCAGGGACTTATTAATTTGCTTAGGAATCATGAGGGAATTCTACCATTATCATCTCCAGAATAAAGCTTCACCCTGTGATTGTTACATCTGAAATGCAATAAAGTAATGAAACCACATTCATAAGGAGTCCTTTATGACTAAATGTCACATTGAGAAAACTACTAGCTTTGAAGTCATTTCTTCTGGCAGTTGTAGTAACTGATACAGTAGTGTTGCACAGGCCCACAGTATATCTTATTTGACAAACGCCTGGATAGTTCTGAAAAACAACAGCATTGATCTAAGGCTCTCTTTTGCGCTTAAAAAGAGGTGCTTTATTTTTATTTATGCATATGTGTGTGTGACTGTGTGTATATGTACATAGACATGGGTGCCTGAGGTGATCAAAAGAGGCTGCTGGATCCCCTGGAGCTGGGTTTATAGATGACCATGAGCCACATTGACACAGCAAGGGAGGAACTGGGAATTGAACTTGAGTCTTCTGGAAGAACAGGAGACACTCTTAACCACCAAGCCATTCTTCCAGACCCTCAGTGAACTTTTTGATTTGCAGTTAGTGAGATCTAGCGTCTCAGGGTGTAGGTCAGCTGTCCTTGAATCCATGTTCTCAAGGTCAGCATCCTCAGTGCTGGAGTCCCAGGCATGTGCCACCATGCCCAACTGGATGGTGTTTTGTTTTTCTTTTCTTTTGTGTGTGTGTGTGTGTGTGTGTTTTGGGATTTGAATTCTTTTTTGCTTTTGTTTGTGTGTTTTCTGTAAAAGGTTTCTCTACATTGCCTAGGCTGTCCTGGAACTGACTCTGTAGACCAAGCTAGCCTCAAACTCATAGATCTGCCTGCTTCTACCGCTGGAGAGCTGGGATCAAAGGTGTGTGCCACTACCTTGGTTTGGACAGAACCTTTAAGAGAACTGAATGGCAATGTTCTGAGTCCATTCTCCCAGAGCAGTGACTCAGGCACACGTGGATAACTGGTTATCTGGGTGAGTCTGAGTCTAAATTCATTCATTATTTGGTTTTACTCCTATTTATGTCTGGGGTGTAGGGTGGATGCAAAACAGGGACCTTAAGGAATTTTACAGATTACATGGACTTTGTGTTTGTGTTGAGAACTATGGCATTTCATGGTAGTGCTGGCTTTTCATGAGATCTTGCTTCCTAGCCATACATATATGCATTGCCTTTACAATACATCTTTTAACTTCTTGTGGAAGCCTCCTGGTCCTAAGGCCAACTAGTTGCTGACTTATTTAGATCTCTTATTTTGCAAAATTTTGAGGAATCATGAAGTAAGAATATATAAATGTAATATATATGAAGAAAATACCAGGTCTCCCCAAAACATTGTGACCCATTTTTGGAAATGAACCTCTTTTCTGGAGTGTCATCTCTCTCATTCATTTCAACATTATCATGATTGCCCTTGTAAGTTTTTTCTTTACAGTTTTGCTATCCTGAATTGACATATTTATTGTTTCTATATTTCCCAGTTCTACTCATTGTGTGTGTGTGAGCATGTGTGCAGGTGCTGGTCTTCTGTTCTATATCACAATATTGAATATGAATACTTCCATTACCCAAGGGTCTCCATGCTGTCCCCATATAACCATCCTCTCCCCAGCCTCTAATCTGTTGCAATAACAGATTTGTTTTCTGCTTCTACAGTTTTATCATTTCAAAAATGTTACCCTATGTCACCTTTAGGGATTTGCTATTTCAGTTGGCATTGACTTAGAAATCACAGGAGTTGTGTCTGTCTGTATTTATTTGTTTTTACTGTTGAGGAAAGCTCTATGGCACAGTGGACCAGGCTTGGTTAGCCATCTGCCCTTGTGAGCATCTAGCATCAGCTGTCACCAGCAAAGCTGTCTCAACATTTATATACAGCTTTTTATAGGGACAGAACCTTTCATTTCTTTGGGATAAATGTCCAAGAGTATAATTGCTAGTTTGTACAGTAATTTCATGGTCAGTTTTATAAAAAACAAAACAAAACCAAAAAACTGCTAAAATTTCTGCTGTGTGCTGTTTTACTGTTCCACTAGAAAATTCATGATCACTGCAGTCTCTCTGCATTTTTGACAGTATACAGTGTTGCCATTTTGGTTTAGGTATCCAAGTATGTAGGTTAGCTAGGTATGATGTCAGTATGCATGTCTCTGGTGGCTGTTGGTGTCAAGTGTCTGTCCAGGTCACTTTCTCATTGAATTTCGACAATTCTTTATATAGGTTGGATCTTGACTCTTTTGGAAAGGATTTATTTTGCTTCTGATCATGTGTGCACATGTATGTCTATGTGTGCATAT
The DNA here is from genome assembly GCF_011762505.2 of Arvicanthis niloticus. Classification (NCBI taxonomy): domain Eukaryota; kingdom Metazoa; phylum Chordata; class Mammalia; order Rodentia; family Muridae; genus Arvicanthis; species Arvicanthis niloticus. Next base: position 32,216,029 of record NC_133432.1, read on the forward strand.
ATGCACATGAGTGCAGGGGCCTACATAAGCCAGAAGAGGGCACTGGAGCTCCTTGAGCCAGAGTTATAGGTCTTTGTGCGCTGCCTAATGTGGGTGCTGGGAAACAAACTCAGGTCTTCTGTAAGAACACTCTATGTATGCTCTTAACCATCAAGGCATCTCCAGTCCCTCTATACTAGTTCTTTGTTGGATCTGATACTATGGAGTGTGTTCTCAGCTTTTTAACATAGCAAATGTCATAAATCTGGAGGATCTCCAGTGAATTGACGTTTCCTTTATGGGTTGCTTTTTGTGTTTGGTTTAAAAACTCACATGTTTGTTAGAGTCTCTTGTGGCCCTGAGTGACGTAAACTTCTGATCCTCCTGCCTCCACGGCCTCTAGGATTACAGGTGTGGGCATCCAGGCCCAGTTTCACTCAAGAACTATTAACTTGCTCAGTCCCTATGGTTGTTCATCCTCTCTTCTCATAAGCTCCCTATAAGATTACGCTTTGCATTGAAGTCCTTAGCCCATTGGGGCTCGTTTTGTATGAGTATGAGATTTAGGCTGGTGTCTCTCTCTCTTTTTTCTTTCTTGACCAATGGATGTCTGATTATGGCAGCCATTTGTCACTGGCTTTCTTTTGCAGTAAGGCTGAACTGAGTACATTTGTGTGTGCATATGGTAGGATGTCTGGCACCCATCAATCTGTGTTTCTCCCTCCGTCACACTGCGCAGACTGATGAGCAAGGTCTGCTGCAAACATCACTGTTTTCTTCCCTGTCTGTACACATAGGGACTGTACATCTGCAGATTTCTTCACCTTCTCCTATACATTTTAACCATTGTGGTTTGTACCTTCAAGCATCAGGCTAGAATTTGTGTGTGAATTTTATAAAATCAAAGGACCACTTTGGAGAATTGGCATTTTCTGAGTAGAAGTTTTGCTTGCCACCAATTCTTTTGCTTTTCCTCGTCTCAGAATGCTTTTATCTGTTCATCCCTCAAGGGTAATTTTTTTTTGGTCAACCTCATGGTTGACATTATTTTTCCTTTAGCTTTTAAGAAATGTCCTGTTGAAAATTTTGTGGCCCTCATGGTTTCTGTCGAGATTCTGCTATTATTTGAGTTGTTATTTCTCCCAAAGTAGTACGATGTTTCACTGAATTCAAGAAAATTTTTTTTTTTTTTTGTTCTTTCATTTTCACTGTTCTTGGAGTTGATCTCTTTGGGTTCACTTAACTTCTTGATAGTATAATTTAATGTGTTTTGCTAAATTTACAATTAGCCATCACTTTTTCTAATATTCTTTTGGCCCCTTCAGCTTTTGTGCTGTTTGTTTGCAAGAGGATTTGTAACGCTGTCTGTGCATTCTGGGGCCATTGCTCTCAAGTCTGAGTCAGAATTGGTGCCGACACATGTGTCTGGTGTCAGTTAACCGCTTTTTTTGCTCACGCCTATTTTCTTGAATTTTGGTATGCTAAGCGATTTTTAAATGTCTTAGCATTTTGGCTGTCCTGTTTGAAGGTTCCTAGTCCTGCTGAACCCTTGTGTCGTAGATGACAGTCGGCCTGTTTAATTTAGCACTAGGCCTGTTAGGCTGGTGCTTGCACGGATTCCTTAGCTCTCAAGCTGTTGGGCAGTTTGCTCTTTTGTATTCATCTGCCCAGACCTCTCTGCCCGATGACCGGCCGGGCAGAGGTCCTGGAAAGGTGCCTGCTTTGGCTTCTCTTGTCATGAGGTGACAAGTTCTGCTGTGACTGTGATCCTCTGGTTGTGTCCTGTTGTGTCCAGGGGAGGAATGACCTTGGCTTCAGCTGCTCAGGCTTTCACACTGGGGTCAGGAAATGTTAGGTCTCATTTGCTTTCTTCAGCTAGGGCTCAGAGAACACTTTTTCAATAATGCTTTCCTCTGGGTTCTGGGGTTCTTTATATTTTTTGAGGCAACGTCTTATAGTGTAGCTCTGGCTGGCCTGGAGCTCCCCAGGCAGACCAGGCTGGTCTCGAACTCACAGAGCTCTGCTTGCTTCTGCCTCCCTAGCGCCAGGATTAAAGGTGTGTGCCACTACACCTGGCCAGTCCTGGCATTCTTGCCTTGTTTCCTTTCCTCTACCTTTTAGTTTTCTTGGTTTTGATTGCGATTTGTTTTGTTTTGCTTGATTGGGGTTAGAATCACTGACTCTCCATCTCTCCTTGGACAGCATGCTCTGCTCTTCATTTTCCTCCCCCAGTTTCACACTTGTGGCTGAATCACAGCGTGGCTCTCACATCTTTCTGAAGATTATTGTTCATAGCTTGTCACAGCTATGGGGCCACTGGCTACAAGGATACTTCTCTTCTTGACAGGTGTGGTTTGCTTGATTCTCTATCGACAGTCGGTCTCTGAGCTCTGTAGAATTCAACTTCATAAGCCCAAAAATGTCTGCTGCCTTATTTCCATGCTCCTTGTCTCTCTTCTGTTCCTCCAACTCTTCCTTCTCCCTCTTTCTTTCTTCCTCCTCCTTTCCTGTGCCCACTGAGATCTTCCTCCAAGACCTATGTTTCTGTCTCTGCTAATTCCCCAGGCTTCTGCTCAGCGTTCACCTCAGAACTTACACTTGTCTCCTTCTGGGTTCCCTACAGTGTCCCTGTGGTTCCCCAGACCCCATGTCCTCTTCCTTCTTGTTTGACTTCCTGTATATTGGAGCCTACTCCTCCGGGCTTTCCACTGAACTGGGTGCAGGTGGCAACTGTTGAGATGCTCTGGAAACCGCCTTCATCTTCTTGTTGTGGTTACAAGATTTATAATTCTTGGTTGCAAGTCTCTTTGTTTCAGAATTCTCGGTGTGGTCTGCTGCCTTCCTGCTCCCAGTGGTTCTCCTAAGATGTGAAGCACCACTCTGACGCTCCCATTGTCTTTGCCTTTTCCACTTTCAATACTTTTAGCTGCTGCTTCTCTTTATCTCTGAGGTTTTGTAATCTTAAATTGATACCCTTGATGCAGCATTGGGCCGGGGCTTTTTTGGGCCCTTTGATCACAAAGAAACATGGTTTCTTTTTCTTTCCTTTTTTTTCTTCTAGTGAAATGTATACCATTACTTACTTTCCATTTTGTCTGTCTCCTGGTTTTTGAAACTCTAATAGAAGCTAAGCTTCAAAGGTAGAAGGACTTCTGCCGGTTCTGTTCACTGTTTATTCCAAGAGCCTACAGCAGTGGTCCTAAAGGGAAGGACCACCATGCAACAAGTGCATGGTTGCCGGGATGAAAAGCCGAAAGGCAGGCCTCCTGCTTGGAAGTTAAATCTCCTGCTTCTATCTACAAAATTTCCTTTAAATTCTTCTCCTGATGGCTCTGTGAGAGACCTTCTGCAGGCCCTGCACCTTCTCCATTGTGTTCTTTTCTAATCGATTATTTCCAAGACCTCCCTTCTCTCTTTTGTGAAGCACACTTTAGAGATGTCAGAAATAGAAAACCATGGGTGGACAGCACAGCCCGTCTCAGCTTTTCCGTGTGCTGTAAGGCTGAGATCAATTTTTTTTCTTATGTTTAGACAATATATATTTGAGGCAGCACCACTGCTAGCACGACCGTCCTTTCTGTACCATCTCCACACAGCCTCTCAGTTATATTATAGTCTTTATACTTGGTAGTCATGACTATTGCTGGCCTCTTAGAATTTCCATGTGGGTTTGTAGATTCAGTATCTCAGATTACATCTAACACACTACAGGATTCATTTGCCTGGGATTGCCTTGACTGCATAGATGACATTTCACATTTTCATTGTATGATCTCTTATTCTGTGATTCTGTGATTTTTGCATGGGTTATCTTTTATTTGTTTGTTTGTTTTTTGATGTTGGGTTTAAACAGCTGAGCTCCTTAAATCTTTCTTCTGTATGTGTTTTACTTTCATGCTGACTGGTAGTCTGTGTGGGCCAGATTCCCCAGTACCATGGGACTCCAGGCTCTACTTATGTCTCCTTGATGCTTGCTTTTCTGTCCCAGGCTGTCAGAAGGGAAGAATGCAAAAGAGAAAAGAGATACTTGCATATTGTATTTGCACTCTCTTGAAAAACTAGGCAGGAAATGTCTTCCCAGGCTCCGCTCTCTGCTGCCTTCACCCTGAGTGTTCTGTAGGGATGTCATTAACCTACCTATGAGGTCCCTTTGGGTGCTCTAGATCTGTCCTAGTTTATAACTTGGGCCTGAGGCTTGGCTACTGCTGCTTGAAGTGACTGGGGTTAAGCTGGTGTGGATATGGAGTATGGGGAAGCCATTGTCTATGCAAATAATAATAATAATAATAATAATAATAATAATTATTATTATTATTAAGGTTTTGGGCTTTATGATATGTTAATTTTCTAAAACTTCCCTGCTTCTTGATTAACAAAGAACATGGGTTTTGCTATTGTCTAACATTTGAATTTTAAGTGAGTTTGGTTATTTCTTTTGAAGCCCGTGTTTTGTTGTTTGTTTCAATACAATGATAGTTTAGATGGTAAATGACCTTACTGTTACCATAAATCCCTGCATTCTTAACTTGGTTCAGGCATAATAAACACTTGTTTTTCTTTGATAGGAAGATTCATTCTAACTTTCCTAGGTCAGATAGGACAAGGACAATGACAAGAGCATATGGGTCTCTGGCCTGCTTGGCATAGCTCTATTTTGCAATGATGCTCTCCAGAAGAATATTTGGAAAAAGTAACAAGTGAATTATGAGGGTTTATCTGTGAAGTGTTAATTTATAGGGACTCAGATTCTGGGTCAATACTAAAATGTCTACTAGATAGCACCAAAATGTTGGGGTTAAATATATCTTTTCTTATTGATAATTAAAATTTTATGACTGATATTTATTTTTTGTGGGGCTCAGAGAGAAGTTTGGAAGTGCGCCTCGAGAGGAAGTACGGTGGTTATATAATTTGTATAATAGTATGTCAGAGAAATTGATGTATAATAAAATTTCATTCACACAGCTTCTAAATTTAGTGACTTGAATGTTCACACCGTTCTCCTTTAGAACTCTCCTTGTTTTGTTACTTTATCTGAACGAATGCAACAGTTTTAAAGGAACTAGAGAAAATCGTGTGTGGCTTTGCTTAGTCATTTCAAATGAATTAAACAAAAGGAATGTATTTAAAGAGCTAAAATTAGTCCATTGATTATTAACTGGAGAATGAATATGAAAATATACTTTATTAACCACTCAGGTTGTCTAGTTTGTGCATTGCCCTGGTCCATGTCATTTGCTATTTTAAAGTCCTAAGACTTTTAAATTTAGTCCTAAGACTAAATTTTTGACTAAAGAACAGTTTTTGAAAACCATGTTTCTTTATGCATTCTAAATATTTCACGAACTTATAACTCCCATGTATCAGTTGGTGTGCTCTATAAACCTTGGAGGGCATTCTGGCAGTCTGGTTGGAAGTGTGCAAGCTCTGTCCCCCAGCAGCTGCCCCAAGTGTTCTTTGTCTCTGACTTTTACTCTCTTGTCTTGGCTGTTGCCCAGTGTTCAAGCTGGTTTTCCAGTCCCTGTGACAGTTCTGTGAGGAGCATGACCTCCTTCCTGTTATTTCCTTGTCTGTGTGACCCAGCTGAAGTCCTGAAGTCGGGTTTTGTTACACCACCATTAGCATGGTGTAACAAGCCCATTGAATCTTAGGTACCGTCCTCATATCTGTGGAGTCCTGTGCTTCTCACTAACCAAAAGTTCTACAGACAACAGGGAGAGCTGGGGGGATGACGTGAAGAGGTCAACAGACCATCTGGGTTACAGAGGAGCAACGACTCTGAAGTGTCCCAGTTTAAAGCCAAGGTTAGAGTCTCCCCAGCGCCCTTTATTCTGTGCACTTCCTCCACAGTCACTCTACCTTCTGAGATTTCATTTTTGTCTCACCATTGCTATTTTTCCTTCCCGCATCTGTTTTCTCATCTGATAATCTTTCTTCATACATGGAAGGAACCGCAGCCATTGAGCCCAGACTAGACCAACTTCGGCTTTCCAAAAATTGACTTCCCCAAACTTACATGTATTTCTGCCATTTTGCCTGGTTTTGTTAAATGTTTAGGATCTACATCTCCACGTGGGTCTTGAATTCCATCTCCTGTCTTCATGAGAACATGTGATATGAATTCTTGAATACCCAACCTGTTTCCTTCACTGAGACAATTCCATCATGTCCAGGACTCTTTGGGTGGCAGAGGAGCCATGCCCTTCCCAGTCTTCCCTCTCTTGTCATCGGTCTCTTCTTATCTAGAGCAGAACCTTCAGAAAGTGTGGTCTCTACCACCCCTCCCCCCCCCCACACTTGTCTGTTCCTAGCCTGATTTCTGCTACCTTTATTCTCTCACGGTTGCTCTTCAGACAATGACTAGTGATTGGTGACCTCTGTGAAATCAGCTCCTGAAGGTTCCTGTCTCTCTGACTGGCAGGCACCTCTTCTAGACGGGTGCAGAACTGGACTGCCCAGCTCTGAACTATCATGGCTTGTGAAATGCTCATAGCTAGTCTCTCTTAGTCTTTCTTCCTAACTGACTTGTTAGTCTCTCCATCAGTGTGTATTTGTGTTTGTCTCCTTGTTCTCCTTCCAGAGACTGAATACCATCATCCACCTTTCATTAAGTATCAGGGTTGCCCAAGGTTAGTCTTCTTGGGGGTTCTAGTCTTATTCTATACTCTTGTCCTAGGCTATTTATAGAAATCATTTGAATTGTCTTGGTTTTATATCTGTGTTTCAAGAAATTTATATGCTACCATTCTGTCAACCAACCACCATCTTGATGGCCTTTCTTATATATTCTGAAGACATCTCAAAGGTCAAGTGTTCTATACCACAGTGATCTTTCCAATTGTGTATGCCATGAACTTGTTAGTTTCACTGGGTTCCTTATTCACAGGAACCCAGTTTACCATATTCTTACCCCCAGGTGTCTATGTAGTCTGTCTGCCTCTTCTCTCTGTCTTTCCTGCAGCCGTCCATTCCATACCATCCTCCTCCTCCTAGATATCTAACTGATCTGTTTGTTTGTTGATTATTGGCAATGTAATCTTTCAAAGACAAAAATACCCATATAGCTTCAAGCTTGCAATTGCTGTCAGATACAGTCCTTAATAGAGACTACTAAGTGTGGATTTTCTGTTTTGGCTTGGGTCATTGGCAAGCAGCTACCTTCTGCCCTCTCTCTCTCTCTCTCTCTCTCTCTCTCTCTCTCTCTCTCTCTCTCTGAGTCTCTCTCTCTATTTCTTTCTCTGTGTCTGTCTCTCTGTCTCTGTTTCCTGTCTCTATCCCTGTGGGATAGTGTTTCTTCTTTGCTAAGATTCCTTTCTCATCTTCCATCAGCTTCATCACCTGGCTGTGTCCTGCCCTTCTGATCTGGCACAGGTATCATTTCCTCAGGAAGTCAATCAACCCTGTTACCATGGAGATTGCCTAAGACTTGTCATAGACATTTCTTGTTCTTCACAATCCTTTACATATGTGTAACTTCATATTTAATTCTGCAATAATTTAATGGAAATCTTTTTTAGATGACAGAAATAACAGGGTGCTGTTTTGGTTTTCTCCACTCTTTTATTACCTAGATACTACATAATACTTTGTGTCATATAGTTGGACAGCCAGTATGATGGCTCTACACTGGTAGAGGAGCTTGCAGCTAAGCCTGACAACCTGCTAACCCTAACCCCTAACTCTGAGTTCTATTCCCAGAACCCATATGTTGGAAGGAGAGAACTGACTCTAACATATTTTCCTCTGACCTTGACATGTGTGATGTGGTACATGCACACCTATACACACATGCACAGATAAATAATTAAATAAGTGCAGTGATTTTTTGAGACACAGTCTTACTATGTGGCCTTAGCTGGCCTGGAACTCCCTAAATAGACTAGACTACCTTAGAACTCACAGAGATCCTCTTGCCTTTGCCTTCTGTGTGCTAGGCTTAAGGTCATGTGCCATCATACCCAGTTTTAAATTTAAAGTAGTGTCATATAGTTTTGGCTCACACATTTCTGAATGAATGAAGAATCAATAATGAATGAATGCATGGATGGATGGTTGAAGCCATTTTGTTTGGAGGCTTGATGCTGGCAGTGACTTTGAGCAAGCTATTGCACAGGTTAAAACATTTCTTCTGCATCTCTTAAATAATGTAGACAATTGTACATGATGTTATGAGTGATAAGTGCAGAGTCTAGTGCCAGCTCATGAGTGGCAATAAATTATATAATTATGATTATTGTTACCTGAGTATCTGCAATTTATTTCTTTCTAAATTGAATGTTTTATGTCTATTTGAGGTACCTTAAATCTCTAAGGAGAAAAATGAAGACAGGGTTTAGCTCTTGAGGGTTTTTTAAAGTCCTATTCAGGAACCCTCTCTCTTTCTCTACACACACACACACACACACACACACACACACAAACACACACACACACACACACACAGAGAGAGAGAGAGAGAGAGAGAGAGAGAGAGAGAGAGAGAGAGAGAGCGCATTGTCTTTGTCTGTCTGCCTGCCTGCCTGCCTGCCTCCTGCCTGTCTGCCTGCCTCCTGCCTGTGATTTGTATCTACATGGTTTTGCCTTCACATTTGGTATCTTCTAACAAGACCCACCTTGATGGAACTTATGAGGAGGACCAACTTTCACAGTGATTTTGGAACCTGAAGTGGCTTTTGGCACCTTTGTAGGTATCTAGTCCCCAATACTCTTTTGTCCCACTCCACCTAGGCATCCGAGAATTTGGGTATTTTACCAGATATGGCAGGGCATGGAAATGTGATGTGGTCCCCTTACTGTGAGCTTCCCGTTCTGTGATAGAGTCAATGTATTTTAACTGGGACTTAACAATTGTAAAGTAGCTCAAGGTATGTTGTACACTTATCTCTGAGTACCAGTACTCTGACATGCCTCATCTTGAGTGATAGTTAGGAATGCTTGTTTCAGAGCACAGTTGTTCTAGGACAGGGGAAATTGTGTTTCTCTTCTGTTACTACAAAGCCTTAACATTGAAACTTGAAATGTCTTTTGTTTGCAGTTCTTGTATTTTTTAAAGAAAGGCTGTATTCAATTAACTAATGAATTAGTTAAAAATTTATTAGTTAATTTTTTAATTTTAATCTTTTTAATTTAATTTTATTTTGTAATGATCCAGGATCTCATGTATGCCAGGCTGGCCTGTAAGTTGCTATGTAGCTCAGCAGTTGCTACATGGCCCAGGATGTCCTTGAATTCTCTGTCCCCTGCCTCTGCCTCTTAGATGCTGGGATTACAGGTGTGTATCACCAGGTTTCATTATCTTATTAAAACACACAGAATTCAGTAGAACATTCAGCTGTCAATCATTCAACATTAGAAGACACAGAGGCCACCATTCCCATCTGGAAAGCCTATTTACTTATTTATTTTTACAGCTAGTATCTTTATAAATAATTATATTAAATAAAGCTTCATATTTGATTTATAATATGTTGTTAATATTCGGTTTGTGGGGGGGGCAGAGAATGTATATATGGGAGAGAGAAGTGTGTGTGTGTTTATAAATACTTTGGATGAAATATTTCAGTTGTATGACATATTTAGTTCTCAGTTCAATTCCCTTTATTGTATTTTTTTCAAATAAGTCATGACTTTAACTCTATTAGATGTTAAATTAATCCTTACTGAGAAAAATATACATTTGTGTAGCAGGTTTCCCTTTGGTAGTTGACACTGAAATAGAGTTTCCACTGAACTTAAAAAATAATATATTCATATAATTAAGGCTAGCATTATTGCTAATTCTAGGGAGGGCTAAGCGGGGCACAGACTCTCGGGTATATTGAAAATTAGAGGTGTGGGTGCGTGCTTGCGTGTGTGTGTGTGTGTGTGTGTGTGTGTGTGTGTGTGTGTAATATTTGAGATTTTGACTGGAAATCTCAAAGCTAAGCTAAGGGGCTGCAGAAAAGATTCAGGGGTTAAGAGCACTGACTGTTCTTTCAGAGGACTCGGGTTCAATTCCCAGCACCCACATGGCTGTTCCCCACTGTCTAACTCCAGTTCCAGGGGATCCAACACCCTCACACAGACACACATGCAGGCAAAACACCCATGCACATGAAATAAAATTAAATAAAAATTAAATAGAAGAAGGAAATGGAAACTGAGAAGTGATACCTCTGGCAGTGGCCTGGGTCCGAGAGCTTTGTCATTTCAACCCCAGGAGGTATTTCTGGTTGGAATGGGTTTGAAGGCCCTTCATTGTGGATTCTTGTCAGGCTTTAGGTAGGATGGGCCTGGGAAGATGCTGAAGGAATTTCTCATCTTCTGCTTCTTGGGACATCTGGGCGTGGCTGAGAAGATCTAGAAGAATGTCTAATGAGCCAGGTCTGAGTAGCGCTTTTGCTAACACATTTTGGGGTGTGCCTAATAGGGTGCATTTCAGGGTGTCAGTGCTAGGTCAGCCGTCATGCTGTAGGAACACGCTGCAGGGGATTTAGTTAATCACGACCAAAATGTAATCTCAGATTATACTTCGGCTGAGACCTTTCTGAGTAAGATGAGCGCTTGTAAGTTCCATCAGTCCATCCTGTGCTTATGAGTGCACTAGGAGCTCATGGACTATTGTACACCGTGACTTTCCTCACACGGACGGCTCTGTGGAGGGTATCATCACATTGCCACACTGACTTCTGTCCATCCACTGCCAGCATAGACTCAGCCCATGTACACTATGGGGAAGTTTGCTTTTTGTTCACTTTCTGGCAAGGGAAGTCTCAGAGACTGAGGCAGATTCTGAGCCTGCTCTAGGAGGTGCCTTTGCAGGGTATGGAAGCAAGGTGCTCCATTGTGACAGCCCAAATACTGTTGCTTAGTGCATCTCTGCACAGCAGGCCACATTTCCTCTCTGGTTTGGTGAAAATGTCCCATGTTCCCTGCTTCTAGCAAAGTGACCACCAACCTGCTGTGACAGTGTGTCTCTCCCAGGGGTGGTTGTATGTTACTGGTGGTAGCTTGACCTGCAGGCTCTTCAGCTTCCCCGCTTCTGGCAGGTCTCTCATCTTCCACCCTTGGCTCATCGTGCTTGTCTGTTTTCAAGCCATGTTGCGCATCCACAGTTCCTGGAAAATTACTTGTCATTCTTGCTTATCACCTAAAATAATAACCATTTTTCCCCCATTGTAGCATCTGCTAATAATGGCAGAACTATTTAAAAGATTATGATAATCTGTCAAGAGGATTATCTTCCACCCCTTTCTAAAGCAGAGTCGAATCTGAACAACACAAAGGGCAGTTTTTTAGCTAAGGATTTTGACTAAGGTTTTACTCTGTGTTTAAATCCATGCTGAGTGGCTGGAGGCACTGAGATTTTGAAGTTGGAAATGTTTACAAACCGTCCAGAGTAAACATGTGCCACCTAATTCTTTTTTTATTTGTACCTTTTCGCTGATTCCTTTAAAATTCACTCTCATTTGGCCATCTCCATGTCATGTTTGCATATAACTAACTATAAAACATACAGATAGTAAATAAATAGGGCTTTTATAGAAAGCCTCAACTGTTAATAATGAAGTCTTATACTTGCTGGGTAGAATTTGGGGCGCTTTTGATACTTTTGTACTCCGCTGCCTGCTTCATTGGGAGCATGTACTTATTCTAAAGATGAGTAAAACTATGTTGCAACTACGTTGCAATGGGAAAATGCCTTAAGTGTGACAGTAATTTTAAAAAGCATGGTGAAATTTATATATTGAACAACACTCCCGGAGCTAATTAATTACCTCTTCTATTCCTCTGAGCAAAGCACAGTTCTTCCATTCATACAATTAAGAGCTGTTCTCATGGGTGTTTGAGAAGTGTTGTCCTCTAAGGATTTAAACTGTAACCCCAAGGTAGAGTAAAAACATGAAATATAACAAAAGTAACATCACCTCAGAATCCTGGTAAAATGTCAACCTGACTAGTATGAGGGTAACCATTCATTTACCCGAATACGTTTATTTCTTTTAGATAATTCCTTGACAAATTTATGTTTATTTGTTATGTTTTTATAAGATAATTCTTTATCTTTTGAAGTCAGTATCTGTTGTTAAAATGAAGGAGACAATGTAGTCTCTTCATTGCAAACATTGACTTTCTTACTCGCAGCTTTGTTTAAGACATCATGATCAGTTCACTTATTATCATTTATCCTTTTTTTTTCAGCATTATAAATCGAGGTAAAATTAAGGGTGAAGTTAATATCACAAAATGTTTGTTAGTAGATGGAATTTAATTATAGCTCATTCTGCAAAGTGAAATTTGGGATTTTGATCTTAGTCTTAGACTTAATTACTAGCTGCTGCTCTGGGACAGTGCTTAGGGAAATCTGAATATAGATCAGACATTTATTAGAGATTCTATTTTATAAATTGTGATTAGCAGTCCTATATTTCAGGAATTTATGATGTCATACATTTAAAGAATGAGTAGATGGTTCAATGTTTTGAATGTATACAAAATAAATCAGGGAATCTTTAAATTGTTAAAAAGTTTAAACATGTTCAATAGTTCTTTGTTCTTCATGGGTTATTCTTGTCTAATAGAAGTGTATTTTCTTGTTAATCATGTAATTCCTTTATGTTCAATCATGATCTTTTAAACATTCATTGTTGTATGTGTGTATGATGTGTGTGTGTGTGTGTGTGTGTGTGATCATTGGATAGCTTCACAGAGTTATTTTTTTCTACTTTATGTTGACCCTGGGGACTGAACTTGGGCCGTCAGGATTGCCTACCATGTGCTTTCACCCACTGGGCCATCTTATCAGCCCAGCTGTATATTTTGAAAGGCTATAACAGATACTAGTTACTAAAATTCTGGTTATTAACTATTTACATATTTGGGTTTTTCTTTATGAAGCTATGCCATGAAATTTTCTCTTTAATAACATGTTGATTTAAGTTTGGGATTTTGCAGTATTTGAGTGTTCCAGACATTCAGACATTTTATTTTTAGTAGAAATCAAGACTTTGTACCTTTTTTTGAAATTAAAAAAATGTGGTGTGTGTGTGGTGTCTGTGTATGTGGTGTGTATGTGTCTCTGTGTGTATGTGTCTGTGTGTGTCTGTGTGTGGTATCTGTGTGTGGTATCTGTGTGTAGTATCTGTGTGTGTGTGTGGTGTGTGGTGTGTCTGTGTGTGTATGGTGTGTGTGGTATGTGTATGCTCGTGCTCTTGGATGGGGGCCACAGGTCTATCTTTGGTTTGTCCTTTCTCCACCTTTGTATCCTATTAAGGCAGAGATGCTCCCTGGACCTGCTGCTCGCTCTGTCAGATAGACTGTCAGGCCATCCAGCTCTGACCATCAACCAGCTCTGACCACCAACCAGCTCTGACCCCCATACCTGGCATTTAAAAGCATGAGTTCTGCTGTTCAAACTTAGGTTCTCAGGCTTCCAGGGCAGGTGCTTTATTTTGAGCCATTTCCCTGTCTCAAGCCCCGAAGTCCTGATACCTAGAAATTGGGTAATTTCTTCAGTGTGCTTCTGGAACCTTGTCTACATAATTATGACTTAGTTTCCAGGCAGGGCCTGTTTGTAGCTTAGTTTTCTCAATAAGTTTTTTAAGTTGTCATTTGGGGTCCTGGAGAGATGGTTCAGCTTTAAGAGAACTGGCTATTCTTCCAGAGGACTCAGGTTTGATTTGCAGCACCTGCATGGTGGCTGAGAGCCAATAGTTTGTAACTCCAGTTCCAGAGTATCCAAAACTCTCTTTGACCTCCCTGGACAATGCATGCATAGTGGTGCACAGACTTACATGTAGGGAAAACACACATTCGCAGTTAAAACGGTACCTGTCGGGGTTTTGTTGCTTAGGCCTTGTTGTGTCCATGGGCTGCTCTTCAGACTTAGTATTCTCCACCCTTCTTCATTTTCAGGTTCTCTAAGCAGCGTTCTTTAAGTCAGTTTTTTTCCCTCTTAGCCATCAAGAGGAAACACATCTCTGCCTGAGCAGGCCTCTTTGATCTTCAGAGAGCTGTATCTAAGGAGAGATTAAACAGTCTCTTGGGCATTTTCCCAGAGAAGTGGAAATTGCTTCTAGAGATTTCAGATCAGGTGAAGCTGCTTCTCTGAATTAAGGCAGGGAAATAAGTGAGTTGATCAGGGCTTTCCTCCTAGGTGATAAACTCCTGCTTGCCAGGGTCTCGAGTGCCCGTGCTAACACTGGTGGCCATAGGCAGCTCCCTTCTATGGATCTAACCTGTTTTATGTGAGCAGTGGTCTCAAAAAGATGGATGGAGTTTCAGGCTGTCTCTTCTGAATCTGTAGTTTCAGCTTAGAAAAACATGAGGAGAGCACCACAAAATGCCCACTCTCTATGGTCATGGTATGGGCCAGAGCAAGTCTGACAGGCACAGGACTGCAGGATTCTGAATGTCCCCAATTGTCCCGTGTCATAGTGTGGCAACTTTGACTATCCCTGGAGGGCCTCAGTTTTGGTAAAGAAATACAGACTCTATGATCAAACTAAATCTCTGGTTTCCTGTTCATCCTAACCTTTAAGTTACCTGTGAATTTTTGGATTCATATATCTATATAAGCTTGTCGAGGGACTGGGGAGATCAGTGAGGTACTTGTTGCCAAGCAATTATAAGGACTGAGTTTGACCCCCAGCACTTACATAAAAACTGGAAGCTAAGGGTGGTGAAGACAGGAAACCTGGGGTTTGCTAGCATTGTAGCTCCTTCTAGATGAGTCGGCAGACTCCACGCCCAGGGGATAACTCTGTCTCAAAATATGAGTAGAGAGCTGAAGAAGAAGCCAGATGTCTTCCTGTCTACCTCCAGCCTCCACATTCCTGGCACAGATGTGCACATGTAAGGACCTGTGAGTGTGTGTGTGTGCATACACACACACACACACACCTGTCTGAGGTTCTCATGTTGTCAGGTAGAAATCCTTGGGGACAGAGATTTTCACAGGACTCATTGGGAACCATTCTGAATTAGGGGTGTGAAAGGAGAGGGAACATACATGGATGTTCCCGGGAGGGTCATAGTCTGACTTCTAAAGGGAATAGTTCAGAGGACACAGAAAACACGAAACAAATAAGAGAATCAAGCTTCTTAATTCCTTTTTAGAAATTCCAGGCACTTTTGTAAAATTTTGTGAAGATGGCTTAGCCTATGTTCTTCCAGTTTGAGCAGCTTGGAAGAAAATATCATATAAATGCAAATTTCTGCTATTACCGTTTCCTCTTGTATATTGTACTTAAGACATAAAGAATACAGCAACTGCTTAGTGTACCAGACATCACCTATGAAATGTTCTTTATCACATAAATACTTTGCTGTTTCTCCTTCTTCTTCTTAGTCTGAGTTGACCAAGATAAAGCTTGCCACATCTGGAAACTGTCGCGTCTCTTTGAGGACTCTCAGGGCACAGGCTTGAGAAGCCAACAGTTGATAAAGTTTTATGTCCTTCATTTCATTAATTAGTTTAGGAAAACTATTTGGATTTTATATATAAATGCTGGCTAATTGCTTGAGTCATGAGAACACTGAATGAGGTCCCAATGTCCTATTAATTCCTTCAGGTCTGAAAATTTTCCTATAATTGGTTTGGCAAGAGGATTGAGCTAGATTAGAGACTAATGAGAAGATAAGTGTGCGATGTTAATGTGACGGAGAGCTGAGATTGTCAGCAAATGATATTAGGAAGCAAGAGTGTTCTGATTTCACTGTTTCCTTCTGCAAAACCATTATCTCCCGGAATTGTAAATTGGATTATTTTGTGCCATTATTTTTTTTAATGTGTGTTAATCCTCAAACTATAGGTAGTTAAAACCTCGGCAATTAAGGAGTCATTAATACAAAGTGAGCAATATGAACAGTCAATTTAGAATCTTCAAATAATTCAGATGAAGTGGAGGTTTACATGTTTACACTCTGCTTTCAGATTGGCTAAATTGGTGTGAATTAGGAATCAGAACTATTGTCCAGTGGAGATTCCCAGGCCCGTGTAGCCTGCCGTCCACAGGACTGATGGAGGCCACAGTGAGGAAATGGACAACTGGTTGCTTTATTAGCCAAGACCAAAACCAAGCTTTTCCTAACAGTTGGCTCAGCTTTTACAAAAGTGAAAAATATTTCCTGGGACTTCACTCCTTTACTCTTTGTTGTTGTTGAGACAAGATCACACAACATAGCTGTGGCTGGCCTAGAACTTTCCATGTAGACCAGGCTGGCCTCAGAATCATCAAGGTTAGCCTGTCTCTGCCTCTTAGCTGCAATACCACACTGTGAAAACGTTAGGCAACTTTTCTCACAGACCTTAGAAACAATGTGATATTTCAACAAAGCAACAAATGGAAATCTTTTGTATTGAAGTCTGAGTAAAGATTGCTTTCCTTATAAAATAATCAGATTTAGCCAGGCATGGTGACTTTAATCCCAGCACTTGGGGAAGCAGAGACAAGTGGATCTCTTACTTGGAAACCAGCCTTTTCTACAGAGTGAGGTCCAGGATAGCCAGAACTACACAGAGAAACCTTGTCTCAAAAATTTAAAAAATAAAAAGTAAACAATAAAATAATCAAACTTAAAATTATATGCAACTACAGATGCTTTTACATGAAGTGTATGTGATAGTCTTGAGTAGTTTTCTCAGTTTTTTTCTTCTCTAATCTTCATACCCATCTTTCAGACTTTGACTAGCATTCTGGAAGAGGTGTGGCATTATGAGTCTTTAGTTACTCTTTATCCATATCTCCTTCCTCACTGGGTTCTGTGCTAGCGAATTACACAGCCCTCAGTGCTCTTTACCAAAGGGTTATACCATAAGCCTTTGCACACCTTGCTTTCTGGCTCTCAACAGACTCTTACTTCTAGAAATAGTGATGCAGTCTTAGACTACCTTCTGCTAGACATAGAAACAATTGCCTGAAGTCACACATTCTGAGCAAAATTGTATTAAGCATGTGGTGTAAGCCCAGCCCGTTGTTAAGGAACTGTGAAAGGAAGTGGGGAAAAAAATCTTTTTCAAAAACATACTTTCCAGTTTTAAAACTTTTGCAGTCTACTTGTAGAGACACGACTAACATGTTAGAAAAAAAAAAAAAAAAGACAAAGATTGCATATAGAGTATGTTCCAGAAAAGGATACATGTATAGGATTGTTATTGTGGCTTCCCTGTTGCAAGACCCTGAAGAAAATAGGATGATGTGTTTCCATTTGTTTGTTTGTTTGTTTGTTTCAAGACCAGCCTTGAACTCTTGACTGTCCTGCTTCTACCTCCAGGGTGCGGGGCTTACTTGCTTGTGTGTCAGTTTCTAGAGTAAAATGGGCGAGCCCCACTAGTGCAGTTAAGATGCACACAGAATGTTCCCCTTGCCTGGGTCATTGTCATCCTTTTCCTGTTGCTACTCCCACTTCCAGTATCATTGTCCTGTTGGTTTGTGTATGTAGTGTCACAAAAGCCTGAAAGGCCGCTGAAAAGTGGCCGATGTGAGAAGACACAGCTGCCAATGGCTGAAGTACGTGAAGCAGGACCATGCATCTACACTCCTACCCTAAGACTTTCACCAGACACACTTGTGTCTCAAAACTGTGGTGCCGCCAAAGCCTTTTCCCAAGCCAGGAGTCACCTCACGCATGCAGACAGCGAGAAGGCAAACTGTTTTATGTCTTGCACCTTAAACAAATGTGTTTCATTTGGTTCCTTGCTCCATAGCCTTGTAGGCCTATGTTGAATATTTTACTAGTGATTTTGTTGAATTTCTATTGAGTCTTTGGTAATGCAACTATTTTTGCTCATTCGTTAGATAACCACCTGATTTAGGTGTACATATTTAAATTTGTAGTGTAGCTTACTGTTGCATATGTGATCGTGTATGTGCATGTGTGTGCATGTGCACGTGTGCGTGCATTTAAAGATTTAAATTCTTAATTTTTTAACTGACCACTTTTGTTGTTTAGCGTTTTTGATGTATAGTATATTCATTGTAATTGTGTAAGCATTTTGATTTTTAAATTTTGATTTATTCTTTTACCCATGGATTATATAGAAATGTATTTTTTAAGTGATAAAGATAACTTAGTTTTTAAAAAGGACACTGACTTCTGACTCAGTTACACTGTTTTTAGAAGACTCAAACTGTATTGTTCTGATTGTTTGGAACCTGTAAAAATTTTGTTATGACCCAGTGTTTAATCATGTCTCATACATGTTTCATATTTGAATAGGAATCTGTTTTCCATGTATTAGATGCATAAGTTTAAAAACATCTCTAAGTCAGTTTGCTAATGATAAAGTCTAAATCTTCAATATATACAATGATTATTTTTTAAATCTGGTTATTCACCAATTGCTGAAATGTTAAAACATTCCACTGTGTGATAGCTCTGTACAATTTTTTAAAAAAATTCTTCCAATGATTTCCTTATTATTTTGAACTTACTAAGTAGTATGGTGGCAAATTAGTGTCCCCTTCTCCTTCTGTAAATATACTTGTATTCTAAACCACAAGGCCGAGTTGAATAGAGGTAGCAATGAATCCTGTCATTTTTAAATAGGGAACCAGTCCTGAAATATTTGGTGGGCCTAAGGGTTCTAAAATCTGAAAGAAACAGGCAAGAGACACCACTAGCCATTGGTGGCCTTGAAGGTGTGAGGGGCAACAAATCAAAGACTGCAGTCGTGCTTAGATACTTTGTAGGTGAAGAGCATGGGTTCTTCTCAGAACCTGAAGCATAGAGCTGTGTTGGCTTAGCAAGGGTATTCTCAACATTATCTTACTCTATTTCTGTTCCTTTTGTAGTTCTTTTAAAAGTTGAATAACAGACTTACATCCCAAAGACTTCTCCCTAACAATTTAAGAGTGATTTTTTTTTTTTTTTTTGGCTTCACTCAATCTCTTTCATCTTTGTACTTCTTAAAAATGTTTAGTCCTTTATTGTTTTTATTTGCAATTCCCATATTCAGCAGCTGCTTTATTGTTTGGTATTAACCACGAGTTTACTGTTTTGTTCTGGGCCTGGTTCTTATGACTACCTGGGCATCTTGATTGGGTTCATCTTCTCTACCAGTTAAGGAGTTAAAAGGCTGGAAAATCTAGAACACAGCAAACAAAAGAGACAGAACCAGGCAGTAAAGAAAGGCTTTTATTATGGTTGAGAAAACACACATACAGTAAGTACACAGTCCTTCAGAGAAGCAAGGGGGCTTGAAAAGCCCAAGTCCCAAGCAAGGCCTCTCCTTGAAGGCTTTTTTTGTGAGTCTTTGAAGGTTGGTTAGTTTGAAGAGAGATAGTAGGCTGATTGCCCCACAGCTGTTATGTAAACATGCCTTGATCAGGCCTTGAACTTGTTGAGCCCATGGTCCCTACTGGCAGGAGAAAAATCTCACAAAGACTTTGTTTTAAGCTACAAAATTTTGTTTCAGTTCAGAAGTATGAGGGGAAGTTGGCCATCTTGGAAGTTCACTATTGTTATTGCCTAGTGATAGCCCTGGTTGGTCCTTGTCTGTCTATCTGTCTGTCTGTCAGGCAGTTTGTCTAACTCCTAGCCATTCATTCTCATTCTACACTTTTAGACTCACCTGCTTTCTTCCTGACCTTCTTTTCCTGACTTTTGTTTGTCTGAATAGTGCCTGTATTTTGCAATTGCATTTGAAGGAATTATTTGCTTTGAAATTCTAGCCCAACAGATATTTTCTGTCAATATGTTCTTCCTACATCCTTAAATATTTTCCTGTCTTCTAACTTTCAATATATCTAGTAAGAAGTTCCATGCAAACTGAATGTCTGTTCCTGTTATTGTCTGTCTGTCTGTCTGTCCATCCATCCATCCTATGGTTTTATGTTCATGTGCCTGGGATTCACTGTGATTAATTTATGATCTAGGTCTACCGTCATTTCTGGAAGACTTGTGGTCATTTCTTCCCTCTAATATTTTTGTTGTTGCTCTTTGACATGGGTTCCTAGTTTATATAAGTTAAGACATCTCTAATTTCTGTCTATTACCTTTTCTTTTACCTTTTGCTGCATTTTTTATTTTTTTTTTATTTCCGACTTCAGATTCTCCTGTTAGCTGAGTCTGTTTGCTATTGGTGCATCTGTCTAGCACAGTGGTGTAGAGTGGGATGGAGACCGTTGGAGATGAAATGGTCATCAGGAGTAAGCTAGTAGTAGTCTTTTCTTTGTCCTTGGTCCCAATGGGATCAAACCATCTATTAAAGTCACATTTGCATAAGACTGGAGGGATGAGACGAAAGTGAGCAATTCTTACTAGCTGTCATATTAGAATGGTAGCCTGCATTCAGAGATATTCTTTGTAAAAGGAGTTAAAGATTCTTGCTAACTCGTATAAAAGACACACAATCCATGAATTTTATTTACAAGTCGTAAGTCTAGATTGGGCAAGTTTGGAGCTGTTCTAACTCATTTCCCAGTCATAGGTCCCTTGTTACTTGCTGGTTTTCCTGGCTATGTGGTCATGGTCCAACTCCTCTCATGGTGGCCTCCTCCAGTCTCCCTGTTCTTCCTTGTCCTTCCCTCTTCTCTCTCCCTCTCTCCCTGTAAGCCCTAGCTAGGTAATTGAAAACCGGTCATCTCTATCTACTGCCCAGTCACGGGGCAATGTTACATAACATCATTTGGTATACGTGAGGATTGCCTCATCCCTAAGGATCTCTTGTTGGGGGCAGGCAACCAGATCCTGGGGGCTGATATTTAACATTTAAATTCAAGCAACGTCAAACCAAACCTCAACATACTAAAATGCTGTGGTTTCTTACTTGGCCCACACTGCAGTGTTTTAATTATTTTTATGCTACTGTGACCTACTACCTGTCGGAATTGTGTGAGGGAGGAACAGCTTCACTTCACTCATAGTTTCCAAGTCATTTCAGCCCTCGAAATGGGGAACTCATCTATGGTGGTGGTAAGATACAGGGCCATGGCTTCTTCTCATCATGGCAGACCAGGAAGCAATCTATAGGCTGAGAATGGAAGTGGTGAAGCCTTGAAGATCTGCCTCTACTGACCCACTTTTTCCATCCAAGCCTCACCTCAAATCAAGTCTCTATAGCCTTCAAAGTAGCACCACAAGCTATGTTATTATAGAAAAAAGCCAAGAGCTTTAAACCCAAGTCTGTGGGGGGCATTTCAACTTCAAACCCTTTCTGTTACTAAGTAAGATAAAAGCCTGCTGTCTCTGCCTTCATTTTGTATCTTTTAACCTTTTCTTTGGGTCACATTCCTGTTCACATTTGTAGATGGGCATGCTAATTATGTAAGGAGTATACCCCTGAAGACTGGCCATAACCTAACCTGTCAACTCCTTTGCAGGCAGAGGGCACAGAGCTAAGAGTAACTAAAGACTAAAGCTCTAGTGGCCAGGTCAGATCTCATCTGAAATGCTGAAGTCCTTGTCTTGAACCTGCAGTTGCCCTGGGCCACCTGCCTACCATTCAGGAGCAATCTCTTCTGGGGACCAGTTCTCCTCAGCTTTAAGGGCTTACTAGGCATCACCTTCCAGAAGGCAGCAAGGTGATGGCCAGCCAGTCCCCAGCTTGGCCGAGGCTGCTTAAGTATCCATCCTACTTGCCTTCATTCTCCTTCTTTTGAAACCTGGAGCCCATGTTGTGCCCCAGTGATGGGCTGAGACAGCCTGATTCCTGTCTCAGTATGGCCATGCGGATCAGTTTCTCTCTAACTCTTTGTTGTCACTCTTCAGTTTTGAAAGATGGATATTGAAGTATGCATGAAACAGTCTCACGTGGGTGATACAGATGTGAAAGGAACTTAGCAGAACGTCAGCATGCCAACCGTTAATAATCAGCGCAGTTGCTGGTGTCCGTCTAGGTATGTGTTAAGAGGCTTTTGTACTTTTTGCCATATTTGCACCTTGTATAATAGACTTAGAGCATGTGCTCTTCCTTCCACGGCTTGAGTTGATAAATCACTGGCGAGAGCTCCGTCTGCCCCTCCTAGGTTTTTATGACTGGAATTTTACTAGAACTCATGACAGTCACTTGTGTAAGTCTTGTCCACAGCTGTCTCTGGTCTGCCTTTGACAGAGGCACTGTTTCAGCAAGGGCCACTGACATCTTCAGCCTAAAGAACACACTGTGCTGTCTGGCATCTTCCAGATAGTTTGTGCACTTCTGTTCTGTATACTTACACTGCTGCTTTGTTTTCAAAGCTTTATTTATCTGCTCTTAAATGGACTGCTCCCTAAATGTAATTATTTACTTATTCTTCTGCAATTGTCGTTTGACTATAAAGTTCAAAATAGGCTTTCGGATATTTTCCGAAGCACATTGAGTACATAGTAGGAGGTCCCCACACATTTGTTGAGTGATGAATAAGTTTCCAATATGTAAGAGTCTAGCTGTTTCACATCCTCATTGGCAACTGATATTAAATTTATTAAGTAATTTTATCCAGAAAGTGAATGAAATGACATTGTGTCCCTTCATTTGCACTTCTCTGGTTACTACTCACAAGCCATGCATTTGTTATTCTCTGTTGATTATAGCTATTTTATCTTGCATGAGTGGCCTGTTGTTTTCTGTTTCTCTTTGGCTACTTTGCTAGTCAGGGCTCTCTAGAGAACAGGAAGTGCTAGAATGAATAAACATGACAGAATGGTTTTCTCACATTGGCTTACATGGTAGGCAGTGGGTTGTCCGTCTGCAACCTGAAGAGACCAGAAGCCCAGCAGCCCCAGTCTGGTGCTAAGGTCTGGAGGATGCTTGGTGAGCTGCTTCTCTTCAGTGCACGTTGGAAGGCCCGAGAAGGCAGATTCTGATATCAGCAGTAACTACAGTGGGGTAAAGACATCATCCAGCAAGAAGTGCAGTGGGCAGGCAAGCTGCCCTGCCTTTCCCTCAGACCTGTCACACTAGGGCCAACAGCAAAAGGTGATGCCCACTGAGCTATCCTTTTGGGTGGCTCTGCTACTTGAACATGGATCCAGTTGAGGTGACAGTCAGGATTAAATGTCATAGCTGTCTTCAATTATGCTTTAAATAATTGAAGCCATCCTACCCACAGAATGTATTTGCTCTTCTTTTTTGTTGGTATCTGATGGCTACAGGAAGTTTTTTGTTAACATCCTGGTGGGAAGCAGTAATACAGAGGACAGACTAGAGTGATCCCTCAAGCCAGCAATCCCCAGCCCCAGAGCCCAGGAGGCTGTTCAGAGCTGCTTGCCCTCCTGAGTTTTTCCATTTTTACCTCCCTAGTCAGTTCCTTATTCTGTTGCCTGGTCAGAAGTAGACTTAAATAGCTCTCCTCCCTCTTAATAATTCCTGCATCATTTTAAATTGTCAACAGATCAGCAGTTTGGGGTATGTATCTGTCATAATCTCTAAGATAAAACATGTCTTTTTATACAGGAGCATTAGTGTTCTATTGAGGTGACTTTATCGTGTGTCCCTTCTCTCCACTATTGTGTGCCTCATCTTCTTTTATAAATGTTTTGATAGTTTTTATGTTTTGATTACTCCCTTATTATACGTTGTTAATAAATTTTGCTTTTTGATGTGATGTCAGGCTGTACAATTTATCTCCACAAAAGGACAGCTGATATTAATTATTTCTGCCTCCTGTATCTGTCAGGGTGCTGGCAGAACATGCATCCTGCAATTAAATGAGAATATTGTGAGGACACTTTAATAAAGAGACTTTCACAAAGGTGTGGCTGTTGGGGGACACTAAAGGGAATGACACTGTGCCCTGGAGTAGATCCTACCTGCTGCTTTCACCCTTAGGCTTCAGTTGAGGGCATCTGAGGGAGGCTGTGTGTGACCTCTTCCATGAGACGTGCTGAGCCCTGTGAAGCCTGTATGAGTGTGTTGTGTGGGTAGCGACGTGGCTTAGGACTGACTGTGTTCTTTGCTCCCATTGCCCATTTGCTAAATACCTTTGGTAGCTGCAAGTCAAGGAACCCACTCATGTAGTCCAAGCTGGTCAGCCTGGGGTCAAAGCAAGGTACTCAGGGCCTAGTAGAGGGGTCCAGGGAAGATTTCTAACACGTCCTGATTGAAAATGATACCCTAGCAAGCTCCTCAACTACCTTAGACTGTGCTAGGACAGTATGTATTAACATACTTCATGCTGTTCTGGGTTTGAATCCGTGCACGAGCTGCGGGGCTTTAGATAAGTTACTACATCTCATGGGAATTAAGTGAGCCCATCCCTGCAATAAACACATGCTCATTTCTGTTATATAGTAAGTGCCAAATAAATGTTAGGCATGACTGTGTCCTATAGGTGACAGCACTGACGGTGTTAAGGGCTGTCAGGCTCTATGAATCTCTTCTAACAGGTTCCATCCCCCTTCTTGTATTTAAGGCAGTGAGAAGCTCATGGGACCAAGGATCTCTTCTCCTACCTATGCCCGACAAGGCCATCCTCCCCTACATATACAACTGGAGCCATGGGTCCCTCCCTATGTGCTCCTAGGCTGGTGGTTTAGACCCTGGGATCTCTGGTTGGTTGGTATTGTTACTCTCTGCATGGGGCTGCAAACTGTTTCAGCTCCTTCAGTCTTCCCTCTAACTCCTCCACTGGGAACCCCGTGATCAGTTCAATGGTTAGCTGTGAGCATCCACCTCTGAATATGTCAGACTCTGGCAGACCTCTAACGAGACAACTATCTCAGGCTCCTGTCAGCATGCACTTCCTGACATCAACATCAGTGTCTACCTTTGGTGACTACACATGGGATGGATACCGAGGTGGAACAGTCTCCAGACGGCCCTCCTTCAGTTTCTGTCCCACGCTTTGTCTCCATATTTGCTCCCTTGAGTATTTTGTTACTCCTTCTAAGAAGGAGCAAAGTACCCAAACTTGGTCTTTCTTTTTCATGAGCTTCATGTGATCTGGGTATTGCCAGCTTCTGGGCTAATATCCAGTTATCAGTGAGTGAATACCATGTGTGTTCTTTTATGATTGGGTTACCTCACTCAGGATGATATATTTTTATTAATCCCTTGAGAGTTTCATGCATGGATACAATGTATCTTGATCATAGTCATTGCCACTCCACCCAGATTCACTCCCCTATCTCCTCAGCCCCTCCCAACTTCATGCCCATTTTGTTTTATTTTTTGTAATCCATTAAGTTCAGTCTTAGCTGCCCACATGAACAGAGGTATGAAGCTGTCTGCTGGATTGTGGTCAGCTTATATGGGCTGTATCCTAAAAGAACAGTGACTTTCCCTCACCACAAAGCCACCAACTGCTAATAGTCCTCAGCTAAGGGTGGGATCTCATGGCCCCACCTCCTTTATGGATTGGTCTTTATTTTTCAGTTCTCTGGATTGAATGCATGGCCTTCGCTATGCTAGGCAAGTAGTCTGCTGCTGATTTATTTCCCTGGCCCCTGTTCTTTTAAATTTTTCCTTCATAATTATTTTTTGATGTTTCAGGATTAAATATTTGGATTTTGAGAGGAAGAAGGTCACATGTATAGACTGGTTGAAGACTACTCTCTGTATACATTGGAGGCTCACCATGTGTGAACAGTCTATTGTTTTGTTCATTCTGGCTTCCTTTATATCCTTTAGAAAAGGTTTATAGTTGTCTTCATAAAGACTTTGAGGTTTCTTCTAGTTTTACACCTACTTAGGGTTTATGTGACTTTTTGTGTTACTGGTTTCTTAAGCTGGCTGTGTGGGCAGTATGAGAATATATGGCTTTCTGTGTTGACCTTGTGTGTTTTGCTTTTGCCAGACATACCTTACTGCTTCTCTGTTGATTGCCTCTGATTTCCTAGGTGATGAGCTGTATGGTTTGCAAGTTATTATAATCTTGTCTTTCTTTTCCAATGTTTATAGCTTTAATTTTCAATAACCTTATCACTATGTATGGGTCACTACAATTGTGGCTCCCAACCTATGGGTCACAATCCCTTTGAGTGTTGTATAGCAGATACTTAAATCATGATTCATAACGGTAACAAAATTACAGTTATGAAGTAGCAACAAAACAATGTTACGGGTGAAGGGCACCACATCAGAAGGAATTGTATTACAGGGTTGCAGCCTTAGGAGGTTGAGTACCACTGCACTACAACATGAAGTTTTAGCAAGTGGGCTAGGTAGCTTTGTTTTATTTTTTATCTTAGTGGGTGCTTCTAATACGTTACCAGTAAATGTCTTCTTAGAGTTTTTTGATGTGCTCTTCCAGACTTAATTTGCTAAACATTTTTGAAAGGAAGAAAGCTGGATATTAACAAATGATATTTCAGTTTCTACTTATTAATTATATTTTTTCTCTTGATAAACAAATACAGTAACTTTATTGAAAATATTTCCTTGTTTTCTTCTTTTAAGTCATTTAAATATTTTATATTCTTTAGCTAACCACTGTATGATCATTTGTTTAATCATTTGTATGATCACTGTATAAACATTTGTTTAGTTTTTAGCTTAATATTATTTTCAAGTATTCCATCTGTTAGTTTAGATGACATTTCTGTTCTTTGCTTCTCTTTCTTATTCTGTATGAATCTACTGCTATTGGCCCCTTTAAACACATTGGGAAATGTTTCTGAGGTATCCTTTTTTGTCTTATGGAAGTGTGTATAACATTGGAAAGTATTGCTTCAATGTTTGAAAATTTCTTCCATAAAACCAGCTGTACTTTGTGCTTTTTTTCCCCCCTATTTTGTTGAAAAGTTATTTCTTGTCTTAATTTTTCTATGGTTCTTTGGTCTGTTCAGGTTTTTAAATTATTTCTTATACAAACCTTAATACATTTTGCTAGTATTTTGTCTATTTTGGCTAGTTTTAAGAATTGATATCCTCCCATCCTTGGTTCTTAGAGGGCAGGGCCTTACACAAGTTGCATTTGCAATTCTGTAGAGGAAGGAGGCAGGTTATGTTTCACATGTGAGTCTGTCCTTTGTCATTTCTAAGGGACTCCACTTGACCTTGCTCCTCTTGTTCATTTCAGTGAAGCTGCATTGCAAATGAATGCCCTAGTGTTTTGATTTGTTTTTTAATTCAAGTTTTCTTTCATCTTCGATAATTTATTCACCTCTTTTCTTTGGATTTACTCGTGTGCCCACCCAGACCCTGGTTCCAGGTGTACCTGCCAGTTTCCAGGTTACATACTATTTTTAGTGTCTTAAACTTTCCCACAGGTACATTTTACATGTGAGTGTTATCTGTGCTCTTTGGCTTCCCTTGGTGTCTGTTTTGTGAAGTGCAATTGTGATGTCATCCCAAGACTCTGAGACTAGGCTCTACAGGTCCTTTGTATTCGAGTTATAATGTTGCCCTGTTATATTCATTTAAAATGGTTTGCTGAATTTGTTTTTAAATTGTAAATATATCCTTTTGTCCTAATGCTAGGTTATTTTTTCTGAATGTTGTATGTGTTTGATGAGAAAGTCCTTTTTTCTCCACCTGTCCTAACTACTATTTTTTATGGGTTTACCCTCATTTTAAAATTATGGACATGTTAAAATAGCCCAGGAACTAAAGATTCTGTTGTTTCTGCTGATGTCACTACCTTTCTCTTTAGTCTGCAATAGGCATTGGCACTGCTTTCTTACAAAAGACACAGTGGTGAATGTCTTGAACTTTGAGTCTTGGTTGGTTTCCAGTGATTTCCATTGTCCTGCCTTAACCTCCCAGATGCTAGCATCACAAGTGTGTGCGATATCTCATCTCTGCCATAGTGCAATAAACTGTACTATGTACCTGTGACCCCTTTCCATTAAAACTTTATGTGTAAGAACATGTGGTGGGCTGGGGCTGCCCCACTCTACCTTACTGCCAACCCTTGTCTACTATTAAGATTATTACAGGGAAGAAATTCAGGCATTTCCTCTACATAGGCTGATCTTTGTTAAACTTTCTGAGAGTAATTTTGTGGAAATTCACACAGCTTTATACACAGTTTCTAAAATTTCTGAATAACTATGGAAATCTTTACTGCAACACACTTGTTATTAACACATGAATTCTCAGCAGGTATAACACTGTGAACTAGGTTTGGGTTTGTGGGCGGTTGAACATGGCTGACAAATGACACTGGCTTCTGGCTCTCTAAAGCTCCACAGTGCCCAACAAAATCTTAGTTCTTGGCATTTTATGTGGGGGTAAGGATTGAACAGGGGCCCTCACAGGCAGGGGACAGGGAGCAAGGTAGATCTGCGGATGTGCTAGTCTTTCCTGCATGCAGTGATTTGGAAGTTTGTGGTATATGTGTCCCCAGTTCTGTGGCTGCACATTCTGCTTATTGCATACTGTGTTTTCTGATTCTTCAATAGAGGTAGACTCATTTCTTCCTGCACATTTTAGAGGAACTCTCCTGGATTAATTTTCCAGTTCAACACTTTTCCAGGTCTATTTCTTTAAGGCCTTTCTTCTTTATCTTGTCTGGTTTTGTTTGCCTTCTTGGGTCTTTATCTGAATGGTTGGGATTTCTGGCTCCTCCCCAATCCTCCTTTTATCTTCCTTCTGTGTGTATGTGTGTAAATATATAATTTTTGCCATTTTCCGTGTTTCCTTTCATTCTTATGTGCAATACTCTCACAGTCACTATTTTCTGAAGATTGTATAATTTCTTCCTTAGCTTATTTGAGAGATAATTTAGTATTTATGAAAGATGCAAAAATTCTGCACATTTGGTTTTTGTTTATACATTTTGTCCTTAGGTTCCATTTTTATTGTATTATCTTTAGAGGACATGATCTCTATAATTTGTGTTCTTTTGAATTGAGGCTTAGTTTGTGTATAACATGTAATCAGGTTTCTGGGTGCTCTTCTTCACAGAATGATTTTTGCATTACATTAAGATGCTCAGTCAGGATGCTTTCAGCTACAGGTAATAGACACCAACTGGAAATATCTTATGCAGAAAGAAAGCACACACACACACACACACACACACACACACACACACACACACACTGGTCTAGCTTCAATAACATTATCGGGTATATAAGTATTTTCTACTTTCTCCTTCTGGCTTTCTTAGACTGGCTCTTCTTGAAGGCTCACAATAATAATGACTAGAGATTGTAGGAATTTTTCCAGTGGCCCCCATCTCTGTCTCTCTGACTCTGTCTCTCTTTCTTTCTCTTTCTCTGTCTCTCTGTCTCTCTCTTTCTTTGTGCATGTGTATGTGTGAGTGTATGTATGTGTGTATATGTGTGAGTATGTGTGAGTGTTTGTATGTGTGTGTGAGTATATGTATGTATATATTTATGAGTGTATGTATGTGTGTGTATGTGTGAGTGTGTGTGAGTGTTTGTATGTGTGTGTGAGTGTATGAATGCATGTATATGAGTGTGTTTCAGTGTATATGTGTGAGTGTATGGGTGTTTGTGTGTGTACCTGTGTGAAGGAGGTCTTCCAGAAGCTCCTCACAAATCCAGCAACTATTCCTGTGCACCTATTCCAAAGCTAGTCTCAGAAGGAAACTTAGGAGCAACATAGTGCAAAGGCGAGTCCCTGTCTGAGGCTAGATGCAGGGTATGGCTCAGGCCCAGGGTCCCTATACAGCCTTCTCAACAGCAGGTCCTTGCCAGCCTGAAGAGAGCAGTGTTGAGGTTGTGTGGGCCTGGGTGCAGTGGAGTGTAGTCTCACAGAGCACTGCTTGGCCAGTGCTAACACTGCAGAGATAACCCCATCTTCATTCTTGGTTTGGAATACGGACTCCTTCACATCCTTTTTAGTTATAGACAATTGAGGGTGTCATGAGAGACATGGAATCCCTTTGTTTCTAATAGGTCATTGATAGAACTTTGAGAAATGATTGCTATAAAGTTTTCTTGCTATTACTGTAAGTGTAGCATGTATATTCATGTGTTAAAAACTAATTCTGACTCATGAGACTTTTGAGCAGACCGTGCATCTTCCTTATTGCTCATCCAGCTCCGAACACTAGATTCCCAGAAACTAATTATTAGCTGTAATAAAGAGTGCATATCTGGAGATAGGTTGAAGTATAACTCAAGATGTGATTAGTCTACCTGGTTTGTTTTTATTAAAATGTTATTTTTCCCTGTGTATTTATAATCCAGGAAAAGCTTCTAATATGAAAAAGTAAAGCAGATTTATTTTAAGGTGATATATAAGAAATAATTGGTATAGCAATACTTTGTGAATGCAGATGAGATGATCCTATTAAAACTAAGTGTATAGGGTTATACAGCAAGATTCATGCCGACTAATTACTCGTTCAAGTTTGCAGTGAAATGTTGAATTAGTGGGAAGTTGTGGTGTCACTACATGAGCCCTGTCAGG
This sequence comes from Arvicanthis niloticus, assembly GCF_011762505.2. Classification (NCBI taxonomy): domain Eukaryota; kingdom Metazoa; phylum Chordata; class Mammalia; order Rodentia; family Muridae; genus Arvicanthis; species Arvicanthis niloticus. The sequence goes on from NC_133432.1 coordinate 32,246,234, forward strand.
AGAGAATGATGTTAACAATTAAACACGAAGGCGGCAAAGGCTGACACACTCAAGAGCTAATTGTCAGGCTCAGTTTTTCTCTCTCTGATGCTTCCTGGTTGTTTGCTTATTTGTCTTTTTATTGAGAGAATATGCAAAAATGATATATTGTCATTTGCCTTCAGGTTGGAATTATTTCCTTTGATGTTTGAGCTTAGGTACCAGTTAAGTGAAAAGAAATCTGCCTTAAGTGAGATTATTACTACTAGAGCCTGTGTATCTCATAACTGTTTTATCTTGTAACAGCTCAGTTCTTTACTTTGCAACCAGGTGATATAATATGAATGATGGGTTATTAACTTCTTTTCAGAGGAAATAGCATTTTTTAAGTTAATAGTCCTTATCAGTGATACCAATTAGCAGAAGAGAAATGAATTCCCTGGATTTACATTTCTTAATAGCTCTTTCAGGCTGGTTCTGTTGCGCCTGGGGAAGATGTATGGAATGTGGGCTGGGTGTGGCGTTGAGCACTGGATAGACATGTCTGTTTATGCAGCATGCACTGACTGCATGTCTGAGATGCATACATTATCCCTGGGTCCTGTACATCATCTTAAAGTCTCCACTCCTTTTCTTCTATAACTTATTTGAAGACCTCTTGCTATGTCAGGGGTTTAGCACATAAGATGCTATAGCTTTCTATCACCTTCCTGTGACTCTTGGTGAAGAAGACACTGAACATGTTAACTCTGACCTGCTAATGAAGACCTATGTGATGTCCCACATTTGGTTGGTTTCTAGGTTTTCCCTTTGGGATTTGATGAAGCATAAGTCTTCCCATTTCTTGGGGTCTATGATGGCTAGTGTTATGTTAACTTGACATAGCTAGACTCATCTGAGGGGAGAAAACCTCAGTTGAGAAGATGCCTCCATGAGAACAGGCTGTAGGTAAGCCTGCAGGGCTTTTTCATACTTAGTGATTGATGGGGAGGGCCCAGCTCATTGTGGGTGGCGCCATCTCTGGACTGGTGATCCTGGTTTCTCTAAGAAAGCACACTGAGCAAGCCACAAGGAGCAAGCCAGTAAGCAGTATCCTTCTGTGGCCTCTGTGTCAGCTCTTGCTTCCAGGTTCCTGTCCTGACTTCCTATGATATAGAAATGTAAGCCAAATAAATTCTTTCTCCCCAGGTTGCTTTAGTCATGGTATTTCACCCCAGCAATAGAAACTCTGACTAAGGCAGTGTCTTCTTGGAGAATGGAAACTCTTTCCATCCCCCATTTCCATGGGGAAACTCTCTTGTTACACATTCACTGCTGTGAGGACTTTATTCTGGGGTCCCAAACTGCAACCATGAAAAAGAGCCACCACCTGGTATAGCATTCATCCAGTGCCACGTGCCCTGGCACATTGCATTGGCTTCACAGCTGCTTGCTAGATAGCTGTTATCTCCCTTTTATAGATTGCAGGAGGGAAAGGAAAGGGGTCCTGTTTGAATTACTGGGGAGGGGGTGGAGGGAGGGATGGTATAGCATGCTCTACAGAGCCTCAGTTTACACAAGCAGGGTGCCATAGCCTAGGGGTCTCATTTGGTTTCTAGTCACATTTCTCTTGTTGACAATGTATGACGATGCTATCCTTAGGTCAATGTTCTGATCACAGTATCACATCTGAAGTAATGCAAAAGCTATATTTCTGCATGGTGTCTAGAATTGCCCGTCTTTGACTAAGAGCAGCTGTTCTGTCTCAATGCTGGAATCACCTGGGGAGCTTTTAAAACCACTGACATACATACTGCTTCCCTCCTCCCAGCCTCGGGTGGGGCCCAGGCTTTGTTATTGTAAAGTTCCCAAGTGGCTTTCACTGCAACAACTATGTGTGAGCCCCACTGGGTTAGAGCCTTTAACAATGCAGTTGCCACTGTTTTATTGTAGGCGGTACAGAAATACATTGTTGCCTATAAACTGAATGAAAGATTAAAGCATTTCTTCTCTTTCCATTCATAAACCATTGTGATAGCAGTCTTAACTTCTATAGAATCACCTAGTTTTGCCTGATGAGATGTACTTAGGAAAGGAAATAAGCATATAGCTGTCTCTTCCTCTCTCCTGAAGTCTTTCTAATTAAGGCAGCACGTACATTCTCAGCCAAGGTAAAACTTGCGATATCGTCTCTTTACTGAGCATAATTTCAAGTGCTACAGCATTTTAAAATGCGTCGGGTGATAAATCCAATGTTGACTACAGCCGATGCTTTCCTCATATGCTGCCGATTATGTAATCAAAGTATAAAGTCGCCATTTAAAGATTCCCTAATCTAGAACAGAATTTAAATTAAGAATCTAAAAAGATAGTAATTAGCACTGGTGATGGTATCTTGTGGACCACGTTTTAGTAGACACAGTGAGAGCAGCTATTTAAGAGAAACAGGGGCGTTGACTGTCCTCAGCCCCTCAGAGCATGCTACCTCTTCTTCCGGTGGACAGAGACCTGAGGTCAGTCTCTGGATAATACACTCTAGGTCCTGATCTCACTTTCAAAGTGAGATGTGGCCTGGACTTTTGACAGGCTAGAAATTAAATTTCCTCTCACAGCTATTTTTCTTAGAGATGTAAAACGGCAAGAGACTCTAATAACTGCTTACTTAAATCCTGAGTGTTTCATTGGAAACACTCTTCTCTGTTCACCTCGACCTTTCTTCTCTGCTGAGATTGTTTTGTGTGAGAGCAGGCTTGTGAGTTTGAGAATAATGTCTCTAATTAAGAAGCTGGGGCCTGACAGATGTGTCTGAAATGGGTGACCTTGCAAGAGTATCATTCGAGTGGCAATGGAGTTCTTCCTCTTCCTTTTCCTCTTCTTCCTTCTCTTCTTCCTCCTTCTCCTCCTCCTTCTCTACAAAGTTGACTAGAGCCTGCATGACCAAGTTCACATATAACAAGGGTCTGCATGCTCTCTGGCTGTGTTAGTTACATAACTTCCTGACATTCTATTAAGACTAATTATAAAACAAAGTCCCAGCTCCTTGACAATGATGGCCAGAGGAAAGATGTAGCTGTGTAGCTGGCTCTTCCGGATTATACATGAGACTTAAAATGGCCTTTCATTGGCTTCACACTAAGCTAAGCATGGTGGTACATGCCTGTCATCATGGTGGTGCTCTCCAGCACAAGGAAAGCAGAGACAGGAGAACCCTTGGGTTCACTGAGCAGCCAGTCTAGCCTGGCTGCGAACACCAGGCCAAGAAGAGACTCTTTCTGAAAAACAAGGTGGATAGAAGCTGAGGAATGACAGCCAGTGTTGTCCTTTGATTACTGCACTCATATAGATAAATGTGCATATGCATGCACGTACAGTCGCACACACGTACATATATGTATTCATATATGTGAAAAACACACTTGGAAATACTAAATGCATGTCATTAGTCCACTGAGTTAACATACTCATATTTTTAAAGAATCCTTGTGGATTTTGTTCTAGAAAAACAAGTAGCCATGTTACTCTGGGTGATGTGGAGATGGTTCGGTTGGCAAAGAGCAAGCAGAATAGAAGTACATTTGATGCCCAGAATCCATGTTAAAACAAACAAACAAACAAACAAACAAACAAACAAACAAACAGCTCAAAGCTGGGCATAGTCATGTAATCTCACATGTAATCTCAGCTCCAGAGACTCAGAGACTGGATCTCTGGGTCCACAGTATCCTGGTTGGTAAGTTTCAGGCCAGTAACTGTCCCATGCATATTTACTCCCACCTCTACCACCACATACACCAACATACACACACACACACACATCTCACACTATTAACCATTTCTCTGGAGTAAAGGAAAGGAGAATCATAAGAATTTTCCCGATATCATCTTCATGGGTCGGGGATTTTGCAATGTTGGGCTTTTCGATTTCAATTTCTCTCTTGCAAGGATATAGAATCATTCCCATGTCTGCTCACAAATGCAGTATTTGATCATGCTTTGTAACTTATGGCCCTGCCCCTCTGCCTCTTGGAGCATTGGCTTTGCTTTAGCAGATGAGTCTGAGTGTGCCCACATGGAATGGCCATACTGAATTGGCAGCAGAGCTTCATTACAGATCCTTCCTCTAGTTTGAACTGCAAATGTCAATTCAAACCACTTACATGCTACTCCATGTTTGATTGGTCCCATAAAATCAGAGCATGAGAAACAGTAAGTTCTCATCTGGGCTGTTCATCCAGTCCTGTGTAACACTTGGGGATGGCAGATTTCCTTAAAGTATTATTTAGAGTATTTGTCTGTTTTGTTAATTTTTAATTGGAGTCAGGAATTTAGGGGAAAACAAATATGTTCTGCCTCCCCACTCCCACCTCCAAATACCTGCCATAAACCTCAAAAAGCTCATAAATGCCTAACTTTCTGCACAGGAATCCTTTTATGTACCTGTATCTAAAAACCGGCATTTTCCTTTCTATAAAATTTTGGTAACATTTGTTATATTTTCTCCTTTTTCAGTCCACAGTAAAGATAGCAGTTTAGAGATGAATAGAATTGGACAGAGACAAATGGCAGGTCATCTTGTTATGTAAATTTAGACTGGTGATAAATAGTTGTAAGTGGAGAAAAACAACTTTGAAGGGTATCAAGGTCACATAAAAATAATGATTAATGAAAAATAATTATGCATTTCCATTTTTGCACAAATTATAGTTCCGTATATGCATGTGAACCATGATGTTACGTGCGTACACATTGAAGGAACAACTGAACCAAGTCACAAGTCAACAGCATCTCCAATCACCTCAGTATCATTTTACTCTATTTCATGCCTACACTCTTCTACTGTCGTCTTTTTATCCCCATAGATTCCCAGAACAATTATCATTCTTCCATTGTGTTTTAAACGGGAGTGTCTGCACAGTCCAGCTATTAGAATCTCGTCCTATGTTATTGATTGTGCTGCTGGCATATTTTCAATTTGCTTCATAAAGCTTACCTGATTAAACATCATACACCATAAAGCAATGTTGGGTTTTCTCTAACTGTGGCACCTTTCTTGGTCCTCTGGTTTTGTGTTTTTCTGTTTGTCTGTAGCTTAGACCACCCTCTGGATATCCATGCTAACTACTTTTGACATACTAGGTGGTCAGCAAGTTTAGCAATCCTTCTGCCTCTGCGTCCTCAGCATTAGAATTACAGGTGTATGCTGCCACACCTGACTTTTTATGTAGGTGCTGGAGATCTGAATTCAGGTTCTTATGTTGGCACAGCAAGCACTTTGCCAAATAGACCAGCTCCCCAGTGCCAAGGCCACTACTTCTTTCTTATAAGCTCCTGACTAGCATTGCCCTTACCTCCTGTAGAGCAGGACCTAGTGTCAACTCAGTCTTCTGCCTTGTCCTCCTGTCATCTCCTGTGAAATGTGCCACACTTTCATTCATTGCTGCTTCGGATATGATGGACACCTCTATTAGTTTCTGGTTGTTGAAACATCCCTGTCCCCTCAACTCTGTTTATAGTATGTGTATCTCCATGGCTCACTTGTGTCATATACCCTCAGAATTATCAACTCAGTGGAGTCTACTTTTTGTTAATGTCTTTGAGACTCTCAGTGATTTTCAAACAGAGATAACTTTTATAGGATTGCTCTTTTAGAAATAAGTGTGCTAGTGTCATGTGTCCACAAGTTCCTCCTCCATGGAGCTCTCATATCTTTTCAGTGTTTGCTCCCTATGCATTGTCATGAATGCACCATGGAGGAGGGACAGGGCTTTGCCCTTGGCCTTCCTTGTCTAGGTACTCTTATACAGTGGTCTAGCCAAGAAGATAATGTACCTCTATCTTAAGAATTAGCATCTAACTCTAGCCTAGATCTGCTTATCTACACATTTCAAAAATGCACTTCACCAATTACAGAATAATTCTATATACAACCGGAACATATTTGTCATATTCTCTCAGTGCTCTGTCACTGTAAAATCAAGTAAGAACCTGAAAGTAAAACAAAGTGGCATGGTAAGCCTTTCCGTGAAGAGAGCTGGCACAGCCCCGTGCTCGGAGCTTTAGAAGTAGAGATACCTCACAATGGTGCCTCCATGTGCTCATACATACATGTGAGCATGTGCCTGTACATATGTGCATGAATACCCATATTCATTTACATAAACACACACACAAAACATATGCCAGCAATAGCAGTTCTTTGGTATACATGTAGTTTTACCACTTACTAAAGATGAAAACAGATGTTCATATAATGAGATGGATAAAGTGTTAAATCTTGACTGAACTTTTGATACTGCAGTATATAGAACAACTTCAATTTTTTTCTGAGTTGGTAGATATTTTCCATTTTATTATAACTAATGCTGAGAGTGGCTCCCTGTGTAAGTACATAACACAAATTAGCAGGATTATGTTTACTGCCATTTTAAGGATTGTGGAGGGGACTGGAAAGAAGCTTCAGTGATTACAGGACCACTGTGCTCCAAAGGTATCCTCCTGCAACTCCAGCTCCAGGGAAACCGAAGCCTCCTTAGGTGCCTAAATATCCCTGCCAACTAAAAATGGAAAATAAATCTTTTAAAAAAAATTTTGCTCTAATCACAAAAAAAATCCATTTAGTATTTTTAAAAACAAACCCAAAGTAATTAGCTCAGTCAAATAGCAGGGTATTTTGTTGTTGTTGTTGTTGTTTTTTTTTTTTTTTTATTATTAAGTTAGGCGTTCTAAAACAATCCAATTCAAAGATCCTAATATGCTGAAGACGATAGGAAGGTATTATAAGTCTTTCTTTCCTGTGGTTACTGTTTGCCTGTAAGAGCAGACACTGTGTGCGCAGAACAAATAATGCAGTTGCTTACACATGGTGGTGCTGAGTGAGCCGAGGTATTTCGGGCAGCATTTGCTGGGTGTGTAAGGTCACGATGTGCCACAAAGTGTATGTGTACTTTCAGGACCATGGCTGCAAGGACACTAAATGCTACACTGAGAAGCATTGCCGAATCATTTCGGACTTATTGTGTGTTTGATTTCATCATTTGTTTGTAAACTTTCACTGTAGATAATGTCAGTTATACAACTCCACGAGAGACAGGACCACAGCTTAGAAGTTGCTGGTTCTAGGAGACGTAGCCCTCTTCACGGCCATGGATGTCAAGCTCCTTTTACTTTAGCCTTATATAGAGAGGCTGTCTGTGTTCCATCCTGTTCTATGTCCTAATTATGAATTAGAAGGTAAATCATGGTGTTTTGCATGAACAAACGAGTTAATTAGAACAGTATACAGGTGCTAGAGAGTCCTAACAGTCAGGATTCAGGTAAGGTATAATCTGTTGGTTGATACCAAAATTCGCAATAGATTTCCTTGTCAAATTTCTGTTTTACGCAGAACATCTCTACTGCATATTTTACTTCTCAACTGGGTTTCATTTGTTATGTTCTGAAAGCATGAAAAAATGGACCATTGGTTAATCCATTTAGTTTAGTGAAGGTATACAAATGCAAGCTACATCTGCCTAATTTCTCCTCCAGGCTTGGAGATGAAATCCTCGGCCTCCCACAGCTAGGTTAGTAGTGCATGACTCCGCTCAGGTCACCGGATTTCATCACAGTTGTGAAGCAGGCAAACAGTCTGAGTCCTCTGTTAGTCCTTCCCTCCGTTCACATCCCCAGCACAGACTAATTAAACCGTTCTCGCAGCCGTCCATGTCACTTTTCCAATGAAAACATTGCTCATAGCGCGTATGTGACAGCTATAATGGTTCTAGGCAGGAAGGCTTGTTAAAGACAGTGTTTATTTATGAAGGCTTCATTTTCACCTATCACTGAACTAAAAAGAGACTCAGAAACATGTGCCTGCAAGGATGTGTACCCCTACACCAGGGGAGTGGGTGCAGGTTTTAAATTGGTTTGTCCTAAAGGTAGGCTTACCTGTTCCCAAGAGCAGAAAATAGAGTGTGCATGGGGACAGGTGCTTGTAGATTTTGTGTGATAAACACAGTTCTCTGGACCAATGTCAAAGTACCTGCTCTTTTTCACATTTCCTTGTTCCTTGATAGATGGTGTTTATCACTCTCTGTAGCGCTCTGTGGCTGACATCATTGTGTGTTTGTTATGAGGTTTCTGTGGCTTTCCAATCATTGCCATTCTGGAGTGGCTTTCCAAAGCAGCAGGAGCGCAGTGCTTTTGCAGATTGCAATGTAATGCCATATATGATCTTGTCTCAACCTGTAACACACACCTCCTTGCAGAAATAACATTTAATTATGGTAATATCCTCTCTGATAGCAGACACAGCATGCCGCCTGCTAAGATTATATTGTTTGTAGTAAGATGGAGTAAACGTGGTTTAAAGATGAAGGAATAAAATCACATACCTCAGTAAACCCTTTAGTAATGCTTTTGGTAAATGCTTCTAAGGATGTGGACAGCTCTAGATTCCATTTCCGCTCTTTTGTCCCCAAATAAAAATGCAAACAGTAATTTGACAGACACACACTGTCACATGCTGTAACCCGTCTAATCCCCCAGCTCCATACATCTCAATTCCAAATGAACTTTTCAGATATATGGGTGACTAGGTTACAGAGTTCCTGCATGTGACATGCATGAGACTTTTTCCAAAGTCTCCCAATGACAGATGCAGTGACCTTATCATGCAGACAACTCTATCCATGCTGACAGTCCAGCCATCTGGCTAGTATCAATCATAATTGATTTAAAGAAACTAGCCCTCCAAAAGTTGGTCACATAAACCAGTGGGCTGGCTTGGTTGCTGTGCAGTTTGAAGTAAACCTTTATTTTTATAACTAGTTTGGATTTTGTAAAATTCATCCCAATTTCTTATCTGTGCATGTTTTGGGGTAAAAAAAACTCAGGGCCTGCCTTGTAAAACACAAATTTTAAATGAGGAATATTCTATTTTCTGAAGACCTAATCATTCTGAGATAAAGCATTATAATGTACAAATGTGGAGTCATAGACTTATGTCTCTGATATTTGAAAACTTGAAATTGAGGATGATTTGGGGCCCGTTTTCTTTCTCCTCTAGCCTCCTGAGTGTGTGTGTGTGTGTGTGTGTGTGTGTGTGTGTGTGTGTGTGTCAGGTGTTGTCCCGCAGAATGCCATTCACCTTTTCATTGTTTCGGGGGTTTTTGTTTGTGTTTGCGATGGGGTCTTTTACTCTGCCTAGAACTCAGTGATTCAGCTAGCCTAGTTAGCCAGCAAGCCACAGGAATCCTCCTGCCTCTGCCTCTCAGTGCTGGGATTACATGCACACAGCAATGCCACTGAAGTTTTTACAACTGTTTTACGGATCAAACTTGAGTCCTCTTGGTTGCACAATGAGTACTTAGCTGACTGAGAAGTCTCCTCAGCCTCTACAATTGATTGGGCTTTTCATTCTGTTTTGTTATGGTTTTTACCAGCTTTCTTGAGATGTGGGCTCCCATCTGAAACTGAGGCAAAATGGTACCTGTTGCATCACACTATTGGAAAACTGAGTGACCAGGGCACATGCGCATCTAACACTGAGTGACCAGGGCACATGCGCATCTAACACTGAGTGAACTAGGGCACATGCACATCTAACACTGAGTGAACCAGGGCACATGCGCATCTAACACTGAGTGAACCAGGGCACATGCGCATCTAACACTGAGTGAACCAGGGCACATGCGCATCTGGGGCACATGCACATCTAACACTGAGTGAACCAGGGCACATGCGCATCTAACACTGAGTGAACCAGGGCACATGCGCATCTAACACTGAGTGAATGGAGGCACATGCGCATCTAACACTGAGTGAATGGGGCACATGCGCATCTAACACTGAGTAAATGGGGGCACATGCGCATCTAACACCAAGTGAACCAGGGCACATGCGCATCTGGGGCACATGCACATCTAACACAGTACTGGGTCTAGTGTGTGGTAATGGGGTTCTTTCCGTCCTGAGTAGTAGTATACACCGGTAGATGCTATGGGTACCAGACCTTCCCTTCTTGAGCTCTTGTCACTGTGTGGCTTCTGACATCTCCCTCGTACCTTTCTTTTGCTCCTCATTACTTCTGAGAAGATGACTTCCGAGTGCTTATCTCCCCGCCCCCAGCTCTCTCCTTTGGTTGTCTCTGAGCCGCTCTTTGCTGCAGCATTGTAGGCTAGGAGACCTGGCAGCTATAGGGGCAGCCAAATGTCAAGCGTGGAATTAATACCATTGATCTGGAGCCAACTTTTATTGGTTAATTGGTAAGAATTATGTGGAAGTCTAGAGTTTAATTAAAATTTTAATGTTCCGTCCTGTGTTTTTGAATCTGACATTGCACTTGTGCAAAAATAAAATTTTCAGTGACGTATTCCCTTTCCACACCTTTCTGTTGTGAGGTAGCCACTGTTTAACCAATTTCAGCATTAAATAATTTCTTTCTTTTGTTTTTGTTTTTTGAGACAGGGTTTTCCTGTGTAGTCCTGGCTGTCCTGGAACTCACTCTATAGACCAGGCTGGCCTCGAACTCAGAAATCTGCCTGCCTCTGCCTCCCAAGCACTGGGATTAAAAGCGTGCGCCACCACCGCCCGGCATTAAATAATTTCTTGATGATGGGTGTCTCTGTAGATTGATGTATTGACTTAATCAACAGTTGACAGTCATTTGTGCTACATTAACACGCACAAATTCTGTGTTAGACATGAACTTACTTACTAGTGTGTTTTATTACCAGCTATTCCTTGATGATTTAGTTGTTTTGGCTATATGCTGTTACTTCAGTTTCTTGTTTTTGAAACTATAAGATGGATGTAATGTAGAGAAGAATACATAAAGCACACTACAGTATGAGTTCTGGTTGTACAAGATGCTACCTTTGGGAAAGTCTCCCTAAGCCGCCATGTACCCTATATTCTCCTTCACCCCAGAGGAGAACACAAGATGTCTCCTAGTTTTCTTGAAGAGCTTGCAATGTTGTTATCCATATAGAAAAATTTACTGTAGGTTCCCATGGAAAGAGAAATTGGACTTGGGTCATGGGTTGGCTCCTTCTGCCTGGAGCTTACTAAGGACCAGTGTGGGAAGTTGGGCAAGATGCTGAATAAGGTTTGGAAACAGTAGGGCAAACATCTGTCAGGAATACCTTTCAAATGGGCGAGCACATCTCTTTTTTCTGTAAGTTCCCTGAGCCCATCTGCAGTAATGTGCGTGAGGATAGTGTCTTCAGCTGAGAAGTCCTGGTGGAGCTGGAGCTGGCTGTGGTGGCACAGAACCGAAATCTCGGCACTTGGATTTCAGAGGCAGAGCAGAGGAAGCCTGCCGGAAAACTGAGCTATGTAGCAAGTCCTAGGCCAGCCAAGGCTATTATTGAGACACCATCTCTCATGGAACAGAAAAGAACAAAATAAAACAAAACAAAATAGGAGTGGGGAGTGTGTTTAAGAATTCATGTTAATAGGAACAGCATGGACTCATGGACTGGTTGGTGGTTGGAACAGCTAAGTAAGGTCTGTGCTAGCCTCCCCTGTGTGGCTTCATGAGAAGAGGTGACTACACAGCAGAGAGGAGGGATCTTAAAGTGACAGTTCCCAAAGCATCAGTCCCCAGAGCCACATGGCTGGAACTGAGGGTGTTTTCTGCCTGTGTGATAGTATAACTATGGTTCCAGAGTTCCCATTCCTACCTTCATGTTTGCTCCTGATATATACTGGGTCTGTTTCTGTGCCCACTTTTCCTCCTTCCTGGATTAGTTTGCTGTGTGATTAACATGTAATGTAGTATCTTCTTAGCTATAACTATTTGGAAAATTCAAATTTTTGGTAGATGTTATATACAATATCCAAAACTGTAGGCATTTCTACCCTTAATTGACTCATGAATTCTTGGGAAATACTGGGTTTGCTAATTTGAAGTGGCTGCTCCTTCGGCCTCTCCTCAGATGCTGCTGAGTAGTTAAAAGCTGATTGTTAACATTGTTAACTATTTTTTACGATTTTGTGGGGTTTTTTCCTCTTTGGCTCATGAGAACTCCTTTTTCCTGACTGTTTTGAGATGTCTCAATGATAGTCACTCATCTGGTGTGTCATTTGAACCTCCCAAACCATTTTCTGTACTATTTGAAAGGGACCCAGAATCATTGTTCCTGATTTTCTCTCTTCATGGTAGTGGTCTATTTCCTTCTGAGTGTTCCTCCTTTCTGTTCCTTCTGAACTGGCCCCCCATTTCTTACACCCCTCTTTATTTTAAGTATTTGGTTCTTTGACTTTTTGCTTAACTCTTTTTGTACAGTTATTTCATTTATTTCTCTTAAGGTTTTTATTTTTGGCCTTCAACATCAGGATAATTTTTTTTTTTTTTTTAAGTTCTTAACTTTTTTGGGTACCATCATTCTGTTCTTCTATTATGTATGCAACTTGTGTTTTCATATCATTTAAAATTTTAATGAGGTATTTAAAATGTTTTTCTTCAATGCATAGTCTCTGTTTTCCCTGTTACTTTTAAGCGATGCTCTCCATAACTTCTTTGTGGATGTGTGTGCCCTTTAGTGACTGTTGATTGTAGGTCTGTGTTCAGAATGCAGAGCTGCTATCTAAAGAGCTGATTTAAAGTCTGATGAGTGGGTAGGGCATGGTGACTCGACTGCATTTCTGGATCATCTTTAGAATACCCTGGGAAACAGTTGGTGGTAGTATCTTTAGGGATCCACCCCCAGAAGTGATAGGCCGCTCTAGAGGGGGTTCCTGTCTCCTGCTTGGGTAGCACATGTAGTCAGAGTGCTTGATTTTGCTCTCACCTGCCACAGCCAATTTGCTGTGGATTAGCCAACCAAGAAAAATCTTGACTGAAATGATTTGGAAATAGAACAATTAAGTTCTGGGTGACAGCCTAAGGGACCAGCTTGTGCATGATGCTTTAATGCCTGGGATTTTTGACATCAGTTTAGGTGACCCAGAAACATGTTTTTGTTCTGTGTCCCTGAGCCTCATGTGTTACTGAGACAGAATATTGAGGAACTGAGGTACCAGGGCAGGCTGTCTGATGGCACCTGCTTTTATGAGCCATTCCTGTGGATCCATAGGTATGTTAGTAGTATACAAACTTGTCCTGTGATCCTTCTGGCTACTGAAGTAAGTAGCCCTTATCCATCCTTCCTTCTTTTCTCCCTCCCTCCCTCCCTCCCTCCCTCCCTCCCTCCCTCCCTCCCTTCCTTCCTCCATGTCTTTTTCTTTGGATAGGGTATAACACAGTAGCTCAGGCTGTCCTCAAACTCCTGGTTATCCTTCTGCCTCGGGCTCCTGAATGCTGTGATTATAGACACAAGCCACCATCACTTCAGGCTCCTTTCTTCTTGTTGAAATGACAGCAGTCATCTGAGCTTTGCAGTTATGGAGAATGATTCATATGCTCTCAGAAGTAATGGAGAGACCCGATAAGAACTTCCTGCTTTGCACACGGTCCAAGAGTCACACCAGCTGCTGTGAGTAGTAGACAATGGGATTTTAAAAGTGTCTCGAATCCATCGAATTATTCCATTTATTCCCACTTATTGCTTTCCTTCACAGATCTGAGGGGTTTATTCTATGTAACTTGTTATGTTTACTATGAGGGTGATGGGCGACCCTTTCACAGAAATTTCATGCTACATAAACCTATTGCCATTTGGTCTCTATTGCTAATGCTGCACACCTTATAATTGGGGTTTAATTAGTTACTACTGTTAAGTAAAGCTAGGTGGTGACAATTGCGGTGTGCTAAGAGATCGTTGCCTGGGGACTGCTTTAGAGAACTTTGACACTCATTGTTTTAGTGAAGTCAGTCTTGTTTCCACAACATCTCTCAATAGAAGATTTAATTTTAACAGCACTCTGTCTAAATATAAAAGTTGGGTTTATGTACATTTTTAGCTATCTTTTTGTAACCATGTACCTGTCTTCATGACAAATGTAAGAAATTATTATTATTATTAGAGCACATAGGAATATGGTATTAGACACAGCTCCAGCTTGTTACCTTTTGGATGTCCTTGAGGATGCCGTTCACTTGTTCCTCAGCATTCGTTTTCTGCCTGTGAAACTCGAATAAAGATGTTCATTCTGATCTGGTCAAATCATCCTGATGGAGTGAGGCTTAATGAAGTGTCTGTAAAATATTTTGCTCTTCCTCCAGTTGGAGTTACCTACACAGATGACGGATCACCAATATTACCTGCTGTTCTCAGCACAGTGGACTACATAACCATGCCATTGTTACATCTATTGCTTTGGGTTTCTTTTAATTAAAATAACATGAAATATTGGTATGCTTGCTGCAATCTTGTCCTCCTCTGCAAATGGCAAGTGAGTATTAAACAAAATATTTAAATTTCATGTAATTATGACGTTCTTAAAAAGTTTATCAGCCCCGAGGAAAAAGGAGGAGGGAGAAGATGTCTACTGTGACTCAGAGTTATGACAGAACTGTTTGGAAGGATGGAATTGTTCGGTTTACAACATTCCCAATATTTCAACATGAGTCCTTTCCAGTCAGCAGTAATGACTGAATCCTGTTGAAGCCAGTGAGCAGCAATAACTGTCCACAGATTTAACTAGGGAATTAGTGCGTTAACACTGCTGGGCAGAGAGTGACATACTTTGTAATAAAATTTTCAAACATTATAAGAGTGACACACTGAAGGTCACAAAATACTATGGGAAGCAGGAAGCATCTAAGCACATGGAAAGACACAACGTGGCTGAGTCTTAAAAGTCAGTGTCTGTCAAATGCACCAGTCTGCATGTTAAACACAGTTCATATCAAAACTCTAGCTGATTTGGCTGAAGAATTTGACAAGTTTATTCTGATACCCGAGGAGCAACCCAAGGGGCACCACTCGTAAATACATAAGCAATCAAACAAAACCAACCTTGAATGATCTTGGGAAGGCTCACAATTGGAGGGATCACACTCATGTCTGAGCTGCAGCTCCAGGGTTGCCCTGCAGATGCTGTAAAGAACATCGAGGAGCAAAGGGATAGAACATATACCAACTTTTTTTTTAAGTCCCAGCTATTTCATAATAGTTAGGAAAATACAAACCAGGAATCTTCTGGTGTGCGTCATGATCCTGTGTTTCACAGGGGTGTGCTTAGGTCTTCCCTGGGGGTTGAGAAAGCCATGTGCTGGGAGTCAGGTATTCCAAGTCCTACTTCAGCATCTAATAACTTGAAGGACTACACAGGCTTTCACCTGGGAATGCATTGTACAACTTGCACAAATAAAATAATGGTGAAAAGATACTCAAACTTGAGCCACTGTGAAGGAAATGGACTTACCATTAAAAAAAATGTTTGAGAAGGGCCAGTTTGTCCATTTAGCTAATTTATTTAGTACCTCTTATTTGCCTTGAAATTCTCTAGGCAGGTGAGCAAAACAACCCATTTTGGAGTCTATGCCAGTGTTCTATAGGAGAATTTCAAAATAAGGATTCCAAATGTTAAGACAGAAAAGTGCAGAACATCTTCAAGAAATAGGAAGGCTTTTCAGAATTGGATGCCTAAAGCACACTCTGAAGAATAATATCTGAGAAATAACGGCCATGATTAGTTGAACTGGGGCCAGCCTGATTGTATATGCCTGACGATAGGAAAGTCAACAGCCAGCCCTCAACCTGAGTCTCAGCTTAGGAACAGATCATGGCCACAAGACCCAAGAGTGGGGGAGGGGAGGGAAGGGGTGGAGGCCAGATCTAAGATGATGTGGACATATCTGCAATGGCTCAGGTTTAGTGTATAGAATTAAAGACGATAAACACCAAGAATCCTCAGTGGCTGATGTCTAGTGAGAGAACAAAAAAATCCAGACACAAAGACTCTGGTCAGGAGAGAAAAGAGAAAGCGAGTGTACGGCATCAACAGAGAAAGGGGGATTTGCCTAAATTGCATCAAAAGCAAGTGTTCATGATGTGTTTATGAGTGACCAAGGAGTGGATGGAATCTTAAAGAAGTATTATTTTTCATACTTGAATGTAGTATGGATTTTGTTATGATTTTTAAAAAAATTGTTATTACTATTTTTGTGTGTACATAAGTCTCTGTACCACTTGTGTGCCTGGTGTCCTCAGAAGCCAGAAGATAATGTCAGACCGTCTGACACTGGAGTTACAGTGTAACTGGTTGTGAGCCACCATGTGGGGACTGGGTGAGCCCACCTGGGTTCTTTAGAAGAGAAGCCAGTGCCCTTAATGACGGAACCATGTCCCCAGGCCCCTCCCCCATGTGCGTGTATGGTTTTCATGTAACCCAGCTTGGTCTCATATTCACTAAATTAGGCAAGAATGGCCTTTGAACTTCCAACTCTCCTGCGTTTACTTTCCAAGTGCTAGGGTTACAGGTTTGCCACCATGCCTGGCTTGTTCAATGCTGGGGATCAAACCCAGGGCTTTATGCATGCTAGGCAAGCAGTCTACCAGCTGAGTCACATCCTCCGCCCTAGAGCTGATGAGTGTATACATTTATAATGTTAATCATAGAAGAAGTGAGAGTGATAGTTGTGAGAGCCTGGCCTGTGAGGGTAGGTGGGCATTAGTGACAAGCCCAGCATGGCATCTCACTGCAGGAACGAGGTGTGTTTGTCTCTGTGCACCTGCCTGTAAGGGGCCTTCACACTTGTCTAAGGAAGTAGTCAGAACAGCCAGTGAGATGAAGCTGTGTTAGACAGTGTGATTACGGCAAACTTGCCTGCCTCCCTGCCACCATCCCTGACACACTCTGGCCCAAACTGTGGTGTTTCTAGTATTCATGCTAAGAGCTACTTGAGTTGAACCCCAGCTTTGTGCAGATATGATACAGAGCGTATTCTGTCCTCTTGCTTTGTTCTGCTTCTCTTGCATGTAAAGTGAGGATGGTGGCAATATGTACTTCCCATGAGATGGCGTTTATGAAGGGACCTGGCATGTGGTAGCTACAATTTAAGGATCTGTTACTTAGGCCATAGTGTGTGTGGATGTGTATCTGTGGTGCATGTGCACATATGCATGTACATGCATGTACCTGACATTTTCCTTATCCATCTATCAGGGCATCTAGCCTGACTCTGTAACTTGGCTACTGTGAATAGTGGTAGAGTCAACAGTGATGTTCATGTACCTCTGTGGTATACTAGTTTGAACTGCCTTGGCTGTATGTCCAGGGTGGGATAGCTAGGGCATGCTGTAGTTCAGTTGTTGGTGTTTTGTGAGCTCAGTTCTGATTTCTGTATTGCTTTATACTAGTTCACATTCCCATGTGCAGTGTACAAAGATTCCTTCCCTCCCATATCCTCATTGTCATTGGTTGTCACTTAGCAGGCTTTTAGAAGCCTGGGTCTCACTCCAGACTAATTAAATCAGGATCTCTGGAGTAGGGACAAGCATTTCAAAGGGTGGCTCCTGGGTACAGGCTCAGCTGTAGAGCTGAGAGGGCCACTCAGTGATTATGCTCTCTTCCTCCAAGTTTTCCTAAGAGACAGATTCATCAAAGATAAATGACACACATGTCCAAAGGCTTAGACATAGGATGATTTTATCCCAGCTTTAATTCTATGATACAACCCAGTCTGCCGCTGGTCACATGACTTGAACAAAAGCTCTGGGAACACAGTAGCATCGTTATGAGTAAAGGCTGACCTCCTGAAGGTCAGCTTTCACTGTGCTTGCTGGCCCTGGAGTCTTCGGTTTATGTCATGTGCCATTGTCTTCGTTGGATACTGATATTCTGAATTTTATATTTTCATTAAAAAGTAGCATGGCAAATGAAAGATAAGACAAGGAGAGACTGGTTTTGGAGAAGGAATTATTTTTCCTCAAGGCATTTAGTACCACTGGTGTTTATAGTGTTCTCTTCTGTGTGCTTCTGCGTGGTAGGCTTTAAGTGTTATTGCTTTTTTATTTAATTTTTTTTTACTCTTTAAGACTTTCATGCATTAAAACTCCATTTACATAAATTCCATTTTTTCTTTGTTCCCCCTCCAGCTCCTCCGGTGCCTTCCGTTCTCCCTCTCAAATGGCCTCCTCTTCTATAACTATTATTGCTGTATTTTGTTTTGCTCCTATATACGTGTGTTTATGAATGGCCACTTGGGACTGAGTATTCTCTGTGTCTTGGCAGCCATGGACTGCCTCCAGTTCTTCATGTGTAGTTGGGACCTTGTGAAGTTTTCTCCATCTATATTGGCATGTTTGACAAGTGTGCTCATTTCATTATGCAGGTCTTGTTTAAGCAATCATACTATTGCTACTCCCCAGGAGTAGCATCCTTGTCATGCCGAGCATAGACACTATCAGAGAGCACCCTGCTCTGGCTCTATCTACCTCTGCCTCCTCTTCTGTGATGTTTCCTGAGATGGTGAGTTCCCTGTAGGATTTGCATTGCAGTTACAAGTATTTTACTAAGATTTTTTGCATCTGCATTTATCAGGTTATTTGTGCTCTTTTCCCACCTCTCTTTGTCTCTCCTTTCTTCCCTCCCTCTTTCCCTCTGGGTGGTTTGTGGGTTTTTGTGTTTTTTTTTTTTTTACCTTTGGTATTAAAATAATATTGACTTTGTAGAAGTTTGAAATTGTTCTGTTTCTATTTTTCTTGGAATAACTCGAGATTGTATTGGTTGTAGTCTTTCTTTGAAAGTCTGCAATAATTCTGCTGTGAATTCATCTCTACCAGGCTGTCTTTAGACAAGACTTCCTGTCCTCATAGAATGTAAGTTAGTGGTGGGTAGTTCAGGAGCTACAGTAGATAATATGCACAACAAGTGACCTAACACAATCGTGTATGGAGCTCAGCATACAGGGGTGAAAAGACAGTGGAAGAAGGAGGCTTGCAGTTTAGCCATTCTCGTGGAAATAGGATCCTTTGGTTTGACACTAGTGAGAACAGTACTGCACTAGTCCAACAAAGGTGTCCAGGGACCACACAAACCCAAGAAGAACATTCAACATGGGCCAAGCAAATCCACTAGTTAGCTCGCCAGGAGCAAAGAGAGAGCCGCATAGACGTGAGACCTTTGTCACAATCTTGGATTCATGAAAGGACTAAACAACAACAACAACAACAACAAAAAGCCATCAGAATAAGACATGTAAAGGTAACCTTTGTGGCTTTGTCTATGGGGAGATAGTGAGAGCAAGGGGACTAGGTTGGGCTGAAAATAGAGAACAGCCACAGGATGGGGACACTGCTGGAAGCAAAAGGTCAGGTGGCCTGTTGTAGAGATCCAGACCCAGGTCTCTGATGCCAGGCCAGATGAGGGGGCCATCTCATGGTACAGCCTGAAGGATTCCATGGTAGATTTGTTGGCTGAGAGAAAATAGTCAGTGCTGAATCCCCTTTAGGCCTGTTTAGGCCAGTCACTGTGGGCCGCCTCTGTTACGAAGCTGATTGTCCATAGTCTTCCTTCTTTGTTGAGTGTAAACAGCATAATTTAGTGTATTTAAAATATACACCACACGCCAGTGGCTATGCTTCTGTGTCTATGTGCAGCAATGATAACTTTATGTATTTTTAGCTCTGAAATTTCACACTTGATTTCAGAGTTAAGTATCTGTTTTGTTTTGTTCCGGTGGTGATGCTGGGGTTGGACCCCCAGGCCGCACATGCTTCCAGGTGCTCTACTGAGGAGCCTCCCCCAAGCCCAGCACTAAGGATTTTAAATGAAGTGCAAGTTTAGAAATAACATCAATCCTTTGCAGTCTACATTGTGTAAAGTGCAGCAAGTAGATTAGTAGGTCATTTTACTTTCGTCTCTTATATTAAAATATTCCTGTTTAATGAACATTTAACTACTTGGTAAAATTTGCTAATCAAATTGTCAGACTCTGTTAAATGGCTTGTCAAAATGTTTATTTAGCAGTTATTTCTATCTGCTTAACATGGTGGGTCCCTTTAACCCTCTAATCCATTTTTATTTTTTCCTGATAATTGTGTTAAGTGACAGTATTTGGCAAGTAATTATTTTTTTTAAATGAAAACAAGCTCATTGTATAAAATAAGTGAAACATAAGAAGCTTAAGGGAAAAAACTATCAACTATGACTTCCTGTATTGAGAAAACCATTCCGTATTAATGGACTTTATTATTTATTTTTAGAACTGTTAGGGAGTCATAGTAAAATTGAGCAGAAAGGTCCAAGGTCTCCTCTCCTCCCTTAGCCTCACACAGACACAGGGGAACATTCAACATGTGCTGTGGCCTCGGGCTGGAGATGCAGTGGTCAGGATGGGAAGGTGGCCACTAAGACATCAGGGCCTTCATCAGGAGTTCAGTTCCACAGTAAGATTTATTTTTAGGCCATCAGAATACGATGTGTAAAGGAGGGTCTTGCTGCTTTGTTGAAAAACATGGGTTGATGGTGAGGGCAAGGGGTGTTGGTTGTGGGTATGTATGTGTGAAGACAGGGACCAGTCACAGGATGGGAATATGGGTGATAGCAAGAGGCCAGGCAGGAACCTCCCTGTCTGTTTTTGTTATCCCCGTTGAAGTGAGCCTGCATCAATACATCATTATCAGGGAAAGCCCACATCCTGTAAGAATTCACTCTTAACCACTGTGTCTTCTGCCAGACTTACCAGCTTGTTACACACTGTTGTAGTATGAGATATGGTCGTTTGCTGCCCTGAACATCCTCTGTGCTCCATTTGGCCTGCCTCTCTCCTCCCCTCTGGTGACTGCTGGTCTTTTCGGTGTTCATCCCCTCCAATGCCTTAGATCATCCTTATGTCCTTGTATGGTGAGACTTCTTCTGCAGACAGAAACCAAAGCCCAGAACGGCGTGGAAATCTGTGTTAAAAGATGCTAAAAATGGGCACTGGGGTGATTCAGAAATGGTTTACTGTGCAAGATTGAAGACCCGAGTTTGCATCCCCATACCCACAGAAAAGCTTTGCATGGTGACATACATCTGTACATTACCTTGGTGATTAGTGACCAGCCTAGCCCAAGACCAGGATTCAATGAGAGGCTTTGTCTAAACTACGAGATGGAGAGCCATTGAGGAAGAGAACTGATGTCTACCTCTAATCTATACCATATGCGCACACATGAATGCACACTCAAATGAACTAGTGCATGTGCACACACAAACACACTCACATATACACATATATACTCACACTTACATATACACACATTCTCATACACACTGATACACACATACACACACACTAAAAAATCACAAAATCACCCTACATGAAGGAAAAGCCTCATGCTTAGAGCTAATGCACACAGCGTGTCAACTTTGTTCAGATTTGCTTTTTGTGTGTGATGATGTGTGATATGTGCTTCTTTGCGTTCCTATGACTTGGTGTTCCCATTCCTTGTTAATAATACTGAATAGTTGTCTATCATCCGTATGGAGCGAAACTTATTTATTTACCATATGAAGGACATCTGTTGGACTTCCCAGTCTGGGTCATTGTAAACACAGCTTCCAGAAGCATCTGCAAAGTTTTTTTGTGGATATAAATTGTCAGTTGTTCTAGATAAGTACTAAACGGTTCTGTTGCTAGATGCTCTGGTGTCAGTCTCCCTACTGTGTAAGGAGCTGCCAAGCATTGGGTGCTGCCTTCATTTCTTTTCTGTTGTGGTGATAAACTATCCTGACTAAAGCAACCTAAGGGCTCATTTTGGCTTACAGACCCTCAGAGGCAGTACACTCCATCTCATGAGGGAAGGTGTGGTGTCAGGAGCCTGAGGCCTGCCCCTCTTATTGCAACTGCATTCTGGGAGCAGGGTGAGAATAGGAAGTAAGATCAGCAGAGAGCTTCCAGGCTGTGACTGACGGGCTGCCCCCTCCTGCAGAGCGCCCAAGATGCTTCTTCCCAGACTCTTGATGTTGTCAGTTTTTCTGTTTGGCACTGTAATAGGTGTGTTGGTGCTGGTGTCGTATCTGGACCTCTGTGATGGTGGATAAGGAGCTATATACACCTTCTCACATGCTGATTGGACATCCATATTTTCTTAGGTGTAGTATCTCAATATCTCTAGCTATTTTTTTCTTTACCTTGGCTGTTGGAAGCAAATAATCCTACTGGTATAATTTACCTCTAATCATTCCATTTTGATGCTGTTTTATATCAATAGCTGAGATTTAGGATAGCACAAATATAGTGTCTTAGTGTCTTTCTCCTTACCCCTGCTGAACATCACAGTAGAATTTCCCCTTGTTAAAAGCATATCTTTTTTTAAGGGCTGTTAAT
The DNA here is from genome assembly GCF_011762505.2 of Arvicanthis niloticus. Taxonomy (NCBI): domain Eukaryota; kingdom Metazoa; phylum Chordata; class Mammalia; order Rodentia; family Muridae; genus Arvicanthis; species Arvicanthis niloticus. Next base: position 32,268,375 of record NC_133432.1, read on the forward strand.
GTAATGACTGAATCATTATCTACTAGAAACTTCTCTTTTTCACATTTAAAATTACAAATGTTATTCCCATTAAAATGATTGTACAAGAGAACCGTTCCTGACACCAGAGACCCTATCTCAAAAAGAGAACTTTTTTCGATGTTATATTATTTTCTTTGATGAAATAAATCTATTTGTAGACAACTACATATATGCCTAATTATATTGAGCAAGGTAGAAGATGACAATGGAATTTAGCTTTTTTTTCATATACTCATCATACAATGATAAGGTATTCTTATAATACATAAGGTATTGACTTACATGAGAATGTTTCTATGCAAAGGTCGATAATACACTTTGAGCTATTTCTGTCATACTCTTCCAAGTTAGGTTTCTGTTGCTGGGATAAAATACTCTGACCACAGCCAACCTAGGGAAGGAATGGATTTCCTTTACCTTACAGGCTATAGCCCATCACTGAGGACCGTACAGCAGGAGTAAGCAGAAGCCATGGATGAACACTCACTCAGGTTCACACTTGGCCACCTACCTTACATAACCCAGAATGGTACTGCCCACATTGGCCTGAGCCTTTCTATACCAATCAAGATTGTGCCCCACAGACATGCTCGCTCACAGACACGCTCGCTCACAGGCCCATCTGATGGAGGCAATTCTTTCACCTGAGCTTCCTTCTTCCTAAGTGTGTCAGGTTGAAAACAAAGATTGCCCATCACAGCACTCTGCTCTCCCATCTCTATGCCTCCCTGTAGTCTCTGTTCCCCCAGACACTTTTGCTCTATAATTAGGTCACATATGCACACATGAACTAATATGCACACAGGCGCACACACATAAACACACACACACCTCAAATAAGTGGATCATGTGACATGTGCCACAGTTTCTTTAATGATTTTTATGTTGGTTCAATATTTTAGATATTGAGAATAGTACTATGGTATATACTTATGTCTAAAAGTCTCTGATGTTTTCATCTAGAGGCAGTCGAGTAACTACCCAGCAATAGCATAGGTGAGGAATATGCTGGACTGGAGGAACTTAGTCATTCTGACTTGAGTAACAGGAAATTGCAGTGTGGTTGTAATTTGCATTTCTCTGACGTCTATTGATGTTGGATATTTTTCATGCATTTATTGACTATTTGTACTAGATTGGTTAAGAAATTTCTGTTCATTTCATTAGCCTGATTATTGACTGAGTTGTTTGATTTTTTATTAGTTTTTTTCAGTTCTTTGCATACTCTAGATATTAATCTCCTGTCAGATATCTAGCCAACAAGGACTTCCCCCTTCTTCAGGCTGCCTTTTCACTCAGCTCCTCCCTTTGATGTGCCTTCCAATTTCATGGCATTCTATTTGTTAATTGCTGGCATCAATTCCTCCGAGACTGGAGTCCTGCTCAGGAAGTCCTGGCCTATGCCTTTGTCTTGAAGAGATTCCCCTAGTTTTTCCTTCATCAGTTTGAGTTTGAGGTCTTACTTACATGAAGGTCTCTAATCCATTTTGAGTTGATTTTTGGCCCGGGTCAGGAAGGATCTTGTTTTATTCTTCTGTGTAAGAATGTTGAACTTTTCTAGCTCCTTTTGGTCACTAGGATGTCTTTTTTCCAACATGAATTCTTTACATCTGTCAAAAGTCAAGGGGCTAGAGCTGGGTAGGTTGATATCTGGACCCTCTATTCTTTTATATCGATCTCTGTTGTCCTTTGTGGCAATGCCATGCCATTTTTATGACTATAGTTCCACATAGTTTGAAGTCAAGTATGCTTATGTATTTTGTAAGGAATGCTTTGGCTATCCAAGGCCTTTTGTGCTTCCATGTGAATGCCAAGATTATTTTCTCTGGTGTGTGTGTGTGTGTGTGTGTGTGTGTGTGTGTGTGTGTGTGAAGAAAGACATTTGAATCTTTATGGGGATTTTATTGAATATGCAGATTGATTTTGCTAGTTTAGTTTCAAAATATTAATTCTTGCAATTCATGAGCATGAAAAGGTGTTGCATCTTCCAAATGTCCTCTTCAGCTTCTCTTTGGTTATTTAAAAATTTCATTGTAGAGGTCTTCTGCTTCCTTAGCTTGGTTTGCTTCAAGGTAGTTTATCATTATTATCATATGGTAATTCAAATGGGATGGCTTCTCTGATTTCTTTTCCCCTTAAACAAAAACAACAAAATGTATGTGGACATCACTGGTTCCTACAGAGGCCAGAGGAGGGCATCAGAACCTCTGGACCTAAGGTTACAGATGCAATTGTACTGCGATGTGGGTGCCAGGAATCCAGCTCAGGTCCTTTAGAAGAGCAGCCAGTGCTCTAACCACTGACCCATCTCTCCAGCTCTCCTTTGACTTCTTCCTCAACCCCATTATCACTAGTATGTAGGAAGAATACTGATTTTTTTTTTTTTAAATTTTTAATTGTGTATCCCACCACTTTGCTGAAAGTATTTATCAGGTCTAAGAATTTTTCCATGAAGTTGTTAGAGGCTCTTATGTCTACGGTTATACCATCTGCAAATAAGTACACTTTGACTTCTTTCATTCTGGGTTAGTTACTTTTATGTTGCTGTGACAAAACATGAGAGAATTATTTGGCCTTACAGTTAGAGAGAGATAAGTGTCCATAATGTGTAGGAAGTGTGGTAGCAAGATCAAGGCACGACAGCAGGAACAAGCAGAGAGCAAATGGCAAGGAGAGTAAGCTTTGATCTCTCAAGGCTCACCCCACCAGTGACATACTTCCTCAGCAAGGCCACATCTGTTAAGTGTCCCCAACCAGCACCACTAACTGGTGACCAAGAATTCAAATGCCCAAGACAATGAGGGACATCTCACTCAGACTGCCACACTTTCCTGTTCCTGTCCCTTTTATTTTCATCACTTGCCTTATTGCTGTAGGACCTCAGGTTCTGTGTTGAGCAAGAGTGGGGAAAGCAGACAGCCTTGTCTTGTTCATGATCTGACTGGAAATGCTTTGTGGTTTTAATTTAATTCAATGCAGACTTCAGGTTTGTCAACATACACAGGATGTTGAGGTATGTTCCTTCTCTTCCTAGTTTCCTTAGGGCTTTGTTCATCAAGGAACCTTGTGTTTTGGCAAGTGTCTCTTCTGCATCCATTGAGATGATGTGATTTCTGTCCTCCAGTCCATTTTGGGATGTATTACACTTACTGATTTGCATATCTTGAACCACCCGCTCCTCTGTGATAGAGCCAACTTGATGGTAGTGAGTGATCTTTTTTTATTACGCTCTTGAGTTCAACTAGCAAGTACTTCATTGCGAATTGTTTCATGCTAATCAGAGAGGCTGGCTTATAACTTATGTTTTGTAGTTGCATCTTTTTCTAGTTTTGGTATCAAAATAGTACTGGTTTTGTAGAATAAATCTGATAGCCTTCCTTCCCTTTCTGCTTCATGGAGTAGCTTTGTGTAAGTTTTACTTAAAAGGCCTGGGTAGAACTCAGTGACGAATCCATCTGGACTCTTTGCAGCTGAGATTTTTTTTTTAATGTCTGCTGTACTCTCAGTGCTTGCTGTAGATCTGTTTAAGGTGTTGATCTCCTCTTGGTTTAATTTTGGTAGGTCATATGCGTGTATAAATATATCCATTTCTTTTTAGCTTTTTCCAATATACTGGGAGGGAAGTTTTTAAGGTTTGCCCTCATAATTTTGCAGATTTCATTTATATTTGTTGTAATCTTTGCCTTCTCATTTCTCAATTGATTAATTTGTGTCTTCTCTCCCGCTCTCTCTTGGTTAGTTTAGCCAAGAGTTTGTCAATTCTGTCTTTTCTTTCAAAGAACCAATTTTTTGTATCATTGATCTTTGTTTTTCTTGTCATTTCACATTTATTAATTTCTACCTCTTTTATTTCTAACATCTACTGACTTGGGGCTTACCATGTTTTTTCAAGACCCAGTACATAATTACTTACTGTGATCTGAGTTCTCAATGTAGGTACTTGTAGCCGTAAATACCCTTGTGGAGTGTAGCCCATAGAGTTGATGTGTAGTTTTCACTTTCATTAGAGCCTAAAAATTTTAAATATTCTCGATTTCTATCATGACCCATTCAGTAGTGTGTTGTTCAGTCTCCCCAAATTTGTGTAGGTTGTCTTACTGTCTTCTAGTTTTATTTCATTGTAGGAGATAGAATGCAAGTAATTATTTTAGTTTCTCTGCATGTTTTAAGAGTGGCTTTATATGCTATTGTATGATCTCTTTTAGAAAAGGTGCCACGGACTGATTTGACTAGTGTGCATTCTGTATTGTTTGGATCGGACATTCTGTAGATGCCTATCAGGTCCATTTCTTTGTGATGGCTTTTAACTCTGATAGGATTTTGTTTATATTTTTTGGAATGACTTATCTGTTGATGAAAGTCAGATATTGAGGTTACCAAGTATTACTGGGTTGAGTTTAATCGTTATGCTCAACAGTACTTGCTCGAAGATATTCAGTATGTCAATGTACTGTGAATATACGTTTAGAATATTAATATTCTCTTGATATTAAATAGCCACTGGTGTCCTCTTAATTAGGTTAAGTATAGAACAGCCCCACCTACTTGCTTGCCAGTTTGGTCTATGTGGAATAGCACTTTCCATTACTCATCCTGAGGTCACATTTGTCTTTGATGTTGAGGAGAGTTTCTAGATAGCAACAAATAGATACATCCTGGTTTTTATTTATTTATTTATTTATTTATTTATTTATCGCTTGTGAGTCTGTGACTTTCAATTATGGAAACTAGAGATTTAAGCCACCATTTACTTCTTTTGATAGTTGCAATTTTTATTTTATGTGATAGCTGTTTATTTCCCCCCAAGACTAGCCAACCACACCTATGTGTCCCCCACCATTTTGGAAGTCCTGTTTTCCATTGCTTCATAATAATATATGTGCCTAAGTTATTGTTCTGTTGCTGTGAAGAGACACCATGACCAAGACAACTCTTATAAAAGAAAGCATTTAACTGGGGACTTGCTTACAGTTCTCAAGCATTAGTCCATAGTCATCATTGGAGGAAGGCATAATCCTGGAAGCAGTATCTGGGAACTTTACATCCTGATCCACAGGCAGCTGGCAGAGGGAGGGAGAGAGGGAGGGAGGGAGGGAGGGAGGAAGAGAGGGAGGGAGGGAGGAAGAGAGGGAGGGAGGGAGACAGAGAGACAGAAAGAGGAAACAGGCACACACACACAGACACACAGAGAGAGAGAGAGAGAGAGAGAGAGAGAGAGAGAGAGAGAGAGAGAAAGAGAAAGAGTCTGGCCTTAAAGCGCACACCTAGTGACAGGCTTTCTCCAAAAAGATCACACCTTCTAATCCTCAAACAGTCCCATTCCCAGGTGACTAAACATTCAAATATATGAGCCCACGGTGGCCAATCTTATTCAAACTACCACAATATACAAGAAGTAGCATGCCTGGCTGGAAACTTGAAATATTTTGAGAATCTATGCATATTATGAGTATGCTTTCCAATAATTAATAAAACTTTGAGCAGTTGACAAAGATGAGCTCATCCTCTGTGTGAGGTAGTTATTACTTCTTAAAAGATCTTGACTCATTTCCCCAAAACCCTGTGTGCTGGGTCTTGTGACCGTCTGGTCTATGCAGAGAAGCTAAAGCCTAGACACATGGCAACCCTTTTCATTAAAACCACAAAGATCTGAGTAAGAGCTCTGCTGTGTGGGATGATGACCTTTTTAGATGGCAGTCATTCCCGAATTCATTTGTAAGCTTGACACAGTTGTCAACAAAATCCCATAAGAGAAAACATAAATGTAAATAAAACATTTATCACATTCTGGGTGATGTTTCTAAGGTTTAAAGCAATAGATGACATCATAATAGAGATGAACTAGTGAATGATATCATAATAGAGATGAACTAGTGATTGACATCATAATAGAGATGAACTAGTGAATGACATCATAATAGAGATGAACTAGTGAATGATATCATAATAGAGATGAACTAGTGAATGATATCATAATAGAGATGAACTAGTGAATGATATCATAATAGAGATGAACTAGTGAATGACATCATAATAGAGATGAACTAGTGAATGATATCATAATAGAGATGAACTAGTGAATGATATCATAATAGAGATGAACTAGTGAATGATATCATAATAGAGATGAGCTAGTGAAGCTCATGGGCCAATGGACGAAGCTTTTGCAGACAACACAAGAGCACTGCTCATTAGTGTTTTAGAACTAAGGAGAGGATGGACAAGTCCAGTTAGCATGGTTCAAAACAAATGCCTTCGACTCACTGATTTACTTACTGTGAGTATTTTTAATCCAAATCTCAAATAAGATTTTCTTTTCCTGTGCTGCTGTGGGAGGTTGATGGGGGATATTTCAGCATCTTGTAATAGAATGTGTTTCATGATCTCATGCCTCAGGTATGGTTTTATGTGCAACTTTATTTTGTTAATGAAACAGGGAATATATATGGTCCAAAGACTTATAGATAATTTTAAGTATCTGTTGATTTAACTGGGTAAAAATGTATGTGGCTTAAACATAGAGGTTTACATTTCTGTGTATTGGGGGCAGGTGATTGGGATGTTATGATGGAGGGTTGATACAATTCAGTGATCTGCTGTTTGTAGACATCTGCTCCTGTCCCATGGATGTGTCCCCAACTGCTATGCATTTGAGCATGTAAGAGGGAGGAGGGCATCTGAAAACAGGCAGAAGTGGCATATGCTTGCTGTCTTCTTAGCAGGATCTGCAAGATGCCACATGGTACTTACACTCCATTTTAATAGCTGGAGCTCTGAGCCCAGGGATTAAATGCACAGTGTTTTGTGCCCAGTGAAAACTTAAGGCTTGCATTATTATTGATGAGAAAAGAGAGACTACTGGGCTGTAGACAATTTCTGCTTCATCTTCTGTATTTGTATGTGCATACACATAAAAATTTAAATGTAATAAGAGCAAATAACATATTTCCAGTAGTAATCTGAAAAAACAATCCCTTTAGGACCTTTTAGTTCTGAATGTCAAACTTTTGTAATGAAGCATTATCAGGCTTAGAAGGTGCCTTTGCCTCTACTGTTCCCTTGACATCACACTGCACATTCTGGAGGGCGGAGTGAGCAGGGGAGAGGAGAAGGTGGGCTGGACTTGGTGGGGAGGAGATGGACACGGAGGTGTAGTAACTTCTCTTTCTGCCATTCTGGAACAACCTTGAGAGAGTAAGCAGGGCTATGGCTGGGTGCTGTCTAACCTTGTGTGCCCATCCCGAATAAAGGTTTTCTGAGAGGAAACCATATGTTAGGAAGGGAAGAAAACCCATTCTTTCCCATTGTCTAAATTGAATTCCGAAAGTGAGACACTTCTGATCAGCAGGACTCTGGAGGCAACAATTGCTTCCTTAGGCATCGCTTAGCTCAGGAGCAGGTGCATGAGACCCCAGTAAATGTTCAGGGCCTGTGACGTGACAATGTGAGGGCTAAAACTGCATGGAACTTATAATTTCAATTTCTACTTATAACTTCGTGAACGATTTCACTTAAGAAGAGCCACTACAGATACATGCTCTATAATTTATGCTCAGAGCTGTGTTCTTGATAAAATCACTTGTCCTCTGTAATCTAGAGTGTCCTTTAAAATGCATAGACTTCTTCAAAACTTAGGACTGAAAAAAATATAAAGATAACCAAAGGATGATTCTAGAGGAAAGTTTTTCTCAGAACATTTCCTTGTATAGTTCAAGATCTAGCCTTAAATATATAATAGCTTTTAAGATGTAAAGCAATTGATTTTAATCAGTTTTTGAAGATGGGAACTGATGAAAACATTAGAGAAGAAACATTGCTAAAAGTTTACATGCACACACAGACACAAGCATGAATAAACACATACACATGCATGCACAAGTACAAACACACACATGTATGCATGCATGCACACTTCCATGAGTAGAAGCTACCCGTATCCCACCATCCTTATTGTAGTTACTTATTTTAGATTTCTAATTTATTTGCCACAGGCTAATAAATGACAGTACGATAAGTGATTTTTAAGTATTTCACTTTGAAAGGCTGCTTTATGTTTCAAGGCATAATTGTAAAATCTATTATGAAAACATTGTCTTGCTATCCAAGTGAAGTATTTTTAGAGCCTCCGTGACCTCTTGGGGAACTGATTTTCTAATCTACTAACAGTGTCTTTACCAAGTGTTCTGAACTATATTAGCTAGGGTATAATAGCCCTTTGGATGAATTATTATGGGTCTGTTTAAATGATAATTTGGAAAAGTTCATGAAAACCTTGCACAAAGAACTCTGGTTATTGGCTGAAAATTAACCATTTGAAAGCTATCCCAGTATTAGACATTTAAAAGAAATAGATATGAAATCATTCATAGGAAAGCACTGGCTTTCATAAGAATCTGTTCATGGCAATAGACTGGGTTACCCACAGTTTGGGGACATGAAACAGCACTTACCTCCTGAGCTCTGGAGGCCATGTTGCATTACAGGAGACATTGAATCCTCTGATGTTGAGGACCAGAGGCTGTTCTTCTCAGAGAGTACAGAGTACAGAGGGTATTTGTTCTTGATCATGCCTCTTCAGAGGTTAGGGTCACAGACCTGATCTTTTTCTGTGGCTAATCATAGACAATCACTATCCTAGTCATAAATGTATAAAAGTCCTTTTTTGTTCTCAGTCATTTCTGGAAGATACACCTAAGCTTCCTGGACAAAAGGCAGTACTTGCTTTGGAAGGCAGAGAGTACATGTTTGTGATAGACCCAGCTCCAAAGCACATGCAAATGTCAGCTAGATGCAGGGTGTACCTGCATCATGTGGAACTCAGATACCTTTTCTCCATCCTGTGTAGAGCTAATGCTTATCGTTTGCTTTGGCCTCTGTGTGCTTCTTCATACCAGCTCCTCCTGCACTGCTCTTGAGTGAAGTCTGGTTTGTAGCAGACGAACTCAGCACAGTCCCACGGGAGAGGACCAGCTAGCTGCTGATGCTTCTCCCGGTGCTGCTGATCCTGTTGTCTGCTTCCTGCAGGAACTTAACTGCATCTGTTTCACTGAGAGATGGTCCACGAGACTTTAGTCACCAAGGCATGTGTTGCCTGTTATGACTTGTTCGAAGTCTGTCATGTTAGAGTGAGGGCCAGTTCCTTCTGGAATGTGTGGCTTGCAAGCTGTCCTTGCTGACACTCACCACTCTGAGGAGAAAGCTCCTGGGTTTTCTGTACTTTGTAGTCCCTGAGCCTTGGATTTTATGGCGACCAAACAGTCCTTTCTCTAGCACATCTAGACAATCCCTTTTGTTCTTTTCTTCTGGGTCATTCCCTAGCAGCTGACACTCGGGTTGAAATTGTTCTTTTCAGAAACACATGACTTATTATTATGCAATCTTTAACCAATAAATTAAATATTTCCCTCAATCTGGTAGCAATGTGTTTGCTTGGTTTTATTATGTCTTTTGTCTTTTTGTGGAGAAACCTACCATGGTACAGAAAGACCCACATTAATTGAATTCCAGGTCCTATCACAACATAATTTATCTTTCAAAGTGCCTCAGTAAGATATTTGTGTTTACACACACACACACACACACATTTATATTATGTTATATTGTGGCATATTTATATTATATTATTTTTCTGCTTTTCCTGCAAGGTGTATGAATTGAAAATAATACATAATGTTGGACCAAGGCAGGAAGTATATTTTGCAAGGGTAGATAGCTTATTTTGCCAATTTACAAAAATTTACAGCTTGGACTACTGTACTCAATAATTATATTTCAATTTTCTTTCCTTTTTTTCTTGAAGGAAATAACAGTAACTATGCTCTCTGGCACCTTGCACTACCTATTGTTGAGCAGGCACTGTTGTAACTGACTAGCATTTATCACCTAAGCTAGCTGACAGGTGCCCGGCCAGTGTGTACCACCGTTATGACTTTCCCATGGAACAAAACCCCCTGCGATATAAAGGATATTCTCACTAAGTATCACAGGGCCAGTGACGGTGGCATCAGGATTTTATTTTGCTATAGTTAATTATATGAATATGCTTTTAAATACACATGAAAGACAAGATATTTTGACTGCATTTTAAATTCTACAAATAGGGGTGATATTAATTATTAACAGGAAAACTATACATGTGGTAGAATTCTACGGTATTAAAAATTCACACACAGCCTTCCAGATGCTGATTTACAGACATGCACTAATTTTACAAAAAGGATACACACACACACACACACATACACACACACTCACACACACACAAACATACAATTGTTATACAAAAAACAAAAAAGCATCCAGCGGAATAGTAATGCCAGTGGTTGCCCGTTGGGTTGTAGTGCACCGCATGGGTTGATGTGTGGGTCCTGCGTCTGTCTCCCTGTGTGGCTAGGTCCTCTCATGGGGACAGAGGCACAGAAATTCAACTGTGTTTACTCCACGCTGACACTGGGTGGACATCAGGACATCTGGCTGTGTGAAGCCGCAGGACTCCACTCAGGGTGTGGGAGCACAGTCTGAGGTCCCTCCAGGATGAGAGTTCTTGGCTTGGTCGCTGCTGTGATGTTGGGCGGCTGGTAGTCTCATGGCTGAGAATGTAGAGAAGTGGTCAGGGGGAGATTAGGCGGTGGCTTTGTGAATTGAGGCCTATCCCACTGTTACCCACAGCGGACCCCAGAGAAGAAAAATAGTCTATGATCTTAAGATGTTTATTGTCATGGCAGAAAGATGAAAACTATACCCCAGTATTTTCAGGGGCAGGCCTGAGGTTGAATACCTTTTGCAAGGTTCTAGGAAGGAATGTTTAATTGGCTACGCCCCTCTGGCCTTTAGGTACCTCATTAATATGGAAATCTGTCTTGAGGCTCTGTGGCTTGTAGTCATGCCCTCTACCTGTGGAGGGGCTAGTGGGTGTTGTCCTATGTGACTGAAAGGTGTGGATCAATGGAGGCCTGTGGCTTCCTGTCAGGAGCCTGGAGTCTGGGAGCCTGGTGAAATGCACGCCTGGGGTCTCCAGCGATTTCTAGCCGGTGCTCGACCAGAAACCATGGTGTCCTTTCACAGTCTTACAGTTGCTGCCAGTTTTAGCTTTGTGGTTGATTTGTGTAAATGTACATCTGTTTGATAAGCCTTTCTCTCACTTAGCATGTTATTTGGTATTTGGGGAAAAGGTTGTTTACAATTGCATCAATTAGATGAAAAGTGCTGCCTTTAATGACATCTTTGTTTTTACTAAATCTCCTCTGTAGCTAATGAGATGGTTGAGCAGATAAAGGTGTTTGCCTCCAATCCTGATGAGCTGAGTCTGGTCTCCGGGATCCACATGGTGGAAAAGAGGACTGATTCCCACAAGTTGCCCTTTGACCTCCACGTGCAGGCTGTAGCATGTGCATAGCCGTATGCATGTACAGACAGACATACACAAATTCAATAAGTAAGGGGACATGAGGAAAAGGATCATCTCTGTAGCCGTTCTTGTGGGATCACATCTACGTCATGGCTGTCTTTGGGCACAATGACTTTTTTTAAAAGTTTAAGGACAAATGACAAAGTTTAAGGATCTGAACCAATGTTCAGGGTTTGTTCTTCCCAAGCCTCAGGGAAAAGCCCATCTCATTCCATTGATTTACCTCAAGCAATCCGCCTACATAAGGAAGACTATCCTGTGTGGTTCTCTGTTTCGCTCCCTTCAGTGGCTGCCTTGTTAGCACAAGGTTAATAACACACTGTAAGTAGCTTTTTCATGTACAGATGTTTAATTCTGCTGTGTTTTGTGGTACGGATAGTGCTCTGAATCCCATTAGTACAAATGGAATCAGATTCTAGGAAGATTTTTTTATGTATAATAGTGAAGTTTTTAAGAAAAAGTAGCATCTCAATGTTTTTTAAAGGTTGAAGAAAGGAAGCCAGGAGGTCTGTATGTATCATATTTTAGATCTTTGGGTGTAGAGTTGATGCTGCCCTGTGGGCTACTGCTAACACCAAGGCAGCTCCTGCTGCCTGCACTGGTGATGTAGGTGACATGGGTGAAGCAGATGACACTGGTGACAGGGGTGTGGCCCATGACACTGAACTGGCTCTCACATTTGCTGTAGCCCTTTCCTGAGCACCCAAGGGGCCAAAAACATGCTGACCCTCTGAGCCTGATCTCCACACTGGTGATCTCCACACTGGAGATCTCCACACTGGTGACACTGATCTCCACACTGGTGATCTCCACACTGGTAACGCCATCCACTCTGCTCATGATGCTGGCCTGGCTCTTACCTCCTACCTTCTTGCTCGGAACAAGAGTGACAGGCTGGGTACTGATCCTGATCTGCTCTAGGAGGATGGTGTACACAGTTGGAAGGTTCACTGTGGATCTCTTGTTTTCTATCATTTGTAATCAGAGCACACAGCTCCATTCGGATGCAGTAGTGCTGATATGGGTTCCTTTATTTTCTTTGTGAAACAGTCTCAGTCTGTACCTCAGGCTGTCCTCATATCTGTGATTCTCCTGCCTCTACCTCCCTTGATTCAATTACTCCAATGGTAGTTTGGCTCTGGAGATCTTAGTTCCTTCTTTTTTCCTGGTCAGAGCAGAAACCTTGACGCATGATCCTGCTACCTCAGTTGTCGTGGGCACCTTGATCCCCCATCTTCTCTGCATTGAGCCGACATTTTTCAAGAATTATAATGTTTGGGTAGCATCTCTTTATATTTGTCCTCTGGCTTTCTTTTATGATCTAGCAGAGCTCGATCTGTGAATGGGTGACTTTCTTGTAACTGCTGTAGTAAATTGCCACAGATGCAGTGGCTCAAGACAATGCTTGGTTACTGTTTTACAGCCCTGTAGCCACAGGTTGAGATGCAGCAGGCTTGGTTAGCTATCTAGTTAGATTCACTCAGGGTCCAATTCAAATGCTGAATGTGGTATGTTTTTTCTGAGGTCAGAGGTGAAACCATTCAAACTGGCTGAATTCTGCTCCCTCAGTGGCAGGATAGAGCCACTTCCTGCTGGCTCCTGTCTGGGACTGGTCCTTGCTTCTCTATGCTGTTTGCTTCCTGACATCCATATGGCCCTCTCCTGCAACAGCAGCTTGAGTCCCCTCGAGGGAACCTTTGTCTTCCACTCTATCACATTTCCATGCTTTTAGAGCTCATGTGATTAGATCGGACTTGTCCAGACAATCCAGAATAATCTCCCAGCTTCGCCAGCAGAGTCCCCATTGCATTGTAAAGTAACAGATCCACGAGTTTCAAGGATTAAGGGTATCTTCTGAGGGCTGCTCTGCCTATCACCATAAGCCAATGTTCCAATACACATCAGTGTGTATGTGGAGCCCACACCCACACAGCAGAAATGGAGTCCTAACATGAGTCTCTGTGCAATCTCCTTGGGAGCGCACAGTACACAATAGCTGCTGGTGTTTGTGGATTTAAGACAGTACAATTAATGAAAGTGGGAAATGGAGAAGGCCTTACCCAGGAGGGTGTACCCATGTGGGTTCTTGAGACTGCTTTGGATAGGAGAAGAGTTAGAAAAGGCAAGGCAAACTTGATGAACTTGAACAAATGGAGCCTAATCAGGCCTGATGCTTTTCCATCGGCAGAGAGGCTCTGTGGACGGGGAAGAAGTAGGGCATACACCACAGCTTCGCCAGGCTCATGGAATTTAAGTAGGATGTTCTAAAACAAGAAACTCACTTTCATCGAGAGTGCAGAATGAACAAATGATTAGTTTAGTAGTGATATTTGGGGGAGGCTTGAGACAGGGAAGGTGGAGGTGGGGTGGTGAGTGTGGGACCAGGTCTGGACCATCCTCATGAGCAAAATGTCTTCTTCCTTAGAACATCTTCAATGTAGACTGAGATGTCTCATTTCCATCCTGAAGCATCCAGCACCCGCTTCATTAGGCCTTTCATAAGTAGCCCTGCCTTTTGGTCTTGCTCTGTGTAGTGACTCTTGGGCTATGATGTCAACAAGGATGGAATACCCACTGGCTGTGTCAGGCAGGCTTTTAGTGCTTTTAGAGTAGTTTTCAGTACTTGTTCAGCATGGGAAAAGATTGCCTTGTCTATTTGAGCTGAAAATTAATGACATGAATAGAAGCAAATCCTGGTCTTTCATTCTGATCCTGCACTCTATCCCTGAGGTTGCTCTGGTGCTGGCAGGTGGCAAGGAGTCAGAGCTGCGGGGTATAGGGTATACATGTATGAGTGCATGTGGAGGCCAGAGGGCAGCACCCGGTATTGCCTAAGTTGCTCTGCAGCTTAATCTCTGACACAGAATCTCTTGCTGGACCTGCCGCTCACCAGTTCTTCTAAGCTGCCTATAAAATAAGCCCCATGGATACTCCTGGCTTTGTTTCATTAGCATTGGGATTATAGGCATGCACCATTATGTTGATGTTTCAGTGTAGACACTACACATCAGAAGGCCCTTATGCTTGTGGGGTGTGCACTTTACCAACTGAGCCATTCCCTCTCCCTTAGGCTTTTCTTAAAGATTAATTGATAGAATCTTACAAGTACAGCCTACAAAAAGATAAATATTATCTCTGCTAAATATCAATTACACACACACACACACACACACGCACGCACGCACACAGGCACGCACACACACACACACACACACACACACACTCAGGGCTTATTCAGGGAAACCTGAGATGTCCCATAAGTCAGTGGAGGATGGTTGGGGACACCTAGGCTAACCTTTGAGAGACTTCTGTTGGGTACAGCAATGGAGCCCAGCCTTTAATCACTAGTAAGGTTTGGGCTTCGGGGTTCACAGTGCCCTTTCCAAAGCTTGGCCTTGCTTTGTGTTGATTTCCATATCGATCCTCTGCAGTGGGGTGAGATTCACATGTGCTCACATCTACGAGGGCGAGCAGCCTTTTCTATGGAGATCTGATTAGTTTAAGTTCAGAGAGGCATCGTGGACATGGCTTTGGTAAAGGTTACAAGCACTCTTTGGCTCTGAAATTACATTTCAAAGTAAGAGGTCCCTGAGGGCTAGTTTGACTTATTTAATTACCCCGAACAGGACTTGGTAGCAGTTTTATAAAATCCCTCTTCAAGCCACATTTGTAATTTAATACAAAGTGGTAAATTGGTAAACCTTTAACATTTGTGTCAGGAGACAAGTGATGTAGATCAGGATTAAATAAAGGGAAAACTTTGGGTATCGTGTTTGAATTAGAAACAATGAAATAGTCATGCATTTTTGATCAAAATTTAAAGTGAAATCTGGCAAACATCTACACAATTGACCGGAATGATCTAATTGTGAAAGGGACAACAAATGAAGCTTATAACTTTCCACTTAACAGTTTCAGCTATCTTATGTATGCAAGGATGCATGCTAGGAACCAAATGCTAGAGATGTAGCAAGTGCTGAAGGGCCTCCAGTCAGGGTGACACACATAGACATGGCCCCAGCAGGTGCACCAAGATGTGCTAACACATTGCAGGCCATTGCCAGTTGTTAACTAGTGACCAGAAGTGACCCTTCTGCTAAACCTCCTACCTGGTGATGGCTATCAATTCTTCTAGGCTTAGCCTGTGGCCCAGAGGACTCCTGAGAGTCTTTTAGCTGCTATTTATCTACAGAATGCAACATGTGCTTCTGTGCCATGATGGTAAGGCTGTGGTTCTTGCTCTCTGGTGATGATATTGAGTGTGGATTTTGGTTCCTGTCCCATGCTTGCATCCCAGAGATTAGAGGCTTGCAGTGCCCGTCCTGTGCCATGTCACACGTCAGCTGTACTGACAAAGTTGATTGACTCATTCATTGAAAAAGCAGCTCCTGAGAAGATGGCAATTACAGGAAGAGCTGCCCAAAGGAAGCAGGCTAAGTGGATATATGGGAGGAGACCTTTCCAGAAAGAAGCAGCAGCAACATTAATTGCTTAAGACATGAGAGGTGAGGTCAGGGACACCAGATTGTGTGGGACCCTTCCAGAGCATTAGCTGATGTGATGGCAAACCACGAGAGGATTCTGAGTCACTGCAGAAATGACAAGATCCTACTTATATCTTAACAAAGTGACTCTGGTCGCTGTGTTGAGAACATTGTGATGGGATGAAGAATGGGAATGGGAGATCAATTAGGAGGCAGTTTAAATGATGAATTTATAAACAAAAGACAATGAGATAATTGGATCAGGCCTTCACAAGGGAGAGAGCTGAACTATAGGATTTGAGGGTGGGTTTTAAGGGTTGTGTTGGTGGGATTTACAGACAGACGGAGGCAAGGGAGACAGGAAGAGCATTCATACATGTGTACACACACTGCCTGCAAATGAAAGGGAGTCTGGAGGATGACTTAGCACTTCAGAGCAAATACTCTTCCAAAGGGCCTGCATTGAGAACCTCCTGTAACTCAGGCTACAGGAGATTCGATGTCTCTGGTCTCTGTGATACACACACACACACACACACACACACACACACACACACACACACGGAGGGAGGGAGGGAGGGAGGGAGGGAGAGAGGGGGAGGGAGAAATGATACAAAGAATAAAGTCCAAGACAATGCTATAGCTTTGACCTGGAAACTTTATTTCCATAACAGTGAGAGGAGGAAACTGAGAGTAGCAGGGCTGAGGGTGCTTGCTAGGAATGTAGCTCTCAGCTTGTCTCCTTGGGACATCTCTAGGAGATGGGAGAGGCTTTTGTGTGTATACAAGATGGAGATTGCCTTGTAGAGATCCATATTAGAAAATGAAGGATGGAGCCTGCATTCTCATAGGAGGCTTAAGGCCAAACACCCAAGGATGAAATCACTTGAGTTAACAAAGAAAAGGAACCCTTAGAATGAGCCCTGGGTGATGAGCAGATTAGTTTCAGAGCTGCAAGTTGGAGGGAGAGGTCAGTGTCCCAGAACAAGGGGCAAACGGAGGGCAATTGTGTGGAGCTCTGGTGATGAGCACATGACGGGCCTGTGTCAGAGCCCTTGCTCGGCCCCCAGTGCCTTGTGCTGCTGCCTTCATAAAGTGTAACTGCTGAGACCTAACTGGGGTAGATCCGAGGATGAGGAAGCATAATTGGAGGTGGAAGAGTGGCTTTTGAGAGGAATGCTCAGAGTCCAGCAGGAGAGTGTTTGTAGGCCAGAGGAGACAGTGGCAGACAGGGAAAGGTTAATGGCAAAGCGAGGGAAGGGTGATGGTGGAGAAGGGCCGACCTAGGTTCCTCATGGAGGCTTTGGACTTTGAGGAGTGCAGCAGGCTTTCCTGATGTTAGAGGAGAGAAGACAGCATGGGCAGGTCCTAGAACACACTGGGCAAATGAGGAAGGGGCAGATACCCAGGAAAGCACATGGGTTAGTAGTTTTCAGAATAGCTGAGGGACCAACATGTGACTTCCAGGCAGCAAGAAGGACAAGTTTGAAGTGTGGGAACGTGACTGTGGAGTCCAGTCCAGTCCGTGGGCTCTTTTCCTCCAGACAGCAGCTTCCTGGGAGCAGAAAGTGCCCCCCACCACACACACACACACACACACACACACACACACACACACACACACACACACAAAGAGAGTGGAGTGAGCAGCTCTCACCTCAAAGCGGGCTCAGTACACCAGGAGGGCATTCCTGAAGCAGCAGGTCATAGGACTTCTCTCTGTGTCACAGGCAGGCATTGAGTATTTCATCCCCTTGAACCTGGGGTGGGGCCCGGGGCAGGGGCTTGCTCCACTTCTCCCTTGTGTAATCTTCTGGGACCTGAGGAGGTGACGGCCACTGGACTTACTCTCTAGGAGTCAGAACGAATGTCTGGCTTCGAAGAGAGCAGACCTGGGCCCAGTAATGCCTATTCTTGTCAACCCTGGTAAATGTGCTGTGTCTGCCACAGTTAACACTTCCTGACCACAGGCCTCTGTTGGGCGTTAGGTGGAGATAATTCCTGCAAACCCTTGTTCTCTTAGGTGGAACCGTTTATAGTGCAGGGATGATTTGAGACAGGTGACTTCTACTTGGAAGCCATATTTAGAGTTGCTCTTTAACGACTTCTCCCAAGGGCCTGCTATTTCCTGTCTCAGCTGCTCTCTAAGGCGGCTCTTCTGCTGGGGTCCCTAACTCCCGAGTCACTGACCAGCTTCTTTTAATCCCTCTTTTAAAATCATTTGTGTCATATAATTCTGTCACCTAAGTACAACATTTAACTAAAGACTAATTGGGTGACCACTGAGATCATAATCGCCCTGAACTCAAATCATTCACACTTTAACCTTTACAGGATTTGTTTCATGTTTTGGGATTTAACATAGATTTTTATCATGGAGCCTACTTCACTGCAAACTAAAAGCCCTGCACATCCTGGAGAGTTTCTATATTTACTGTTTCAGTAGTGCTGAGAATGGAACCCAGGGTCTGGCCCATACTAGTCAAGTACACTCCCGCTGAGCTACAGGCTAAGCCTGAGGGAGAAAAAGCTAAGATCACTTTTAACCCCTGTGGTTTCATATAACTTCTATGTAAACCCAGTATTTAGATGGAAGTTTAATTGGCCTCACCCTTTCCTTGTATGTCATTTTCACATGTAGTAGTAGTGTGTGTGTGTGTGTTCATGTGTATACCTATGCATGTAAATGCATGTGTGTGTACATGTATGTGTGTGCCTGTGTATGCATGTATGCCTGTGTGTGTACATGTGTGTGTGCATGTGTGTACTTGTGTATGTTGTGTGTGTGTGTGTGTGTGTGCTGCACACATCTTCATATTTTCCTGGGTGGAATTTCATTTCTAACAGTTATGCCTTTGTTCCATTGCTCCACTTGGCAACACTGGATGAAGCGCTTGCTTTCATTTCTCTTTTTCGCCATCATGATTGTTTCCTGCAGTCCCATTTATTTCTGTCAAGTTTTCCTTCATGCCATCAATCTGTCTCATTTGTGCACCCGTTCTGTTTCTTATTCTTTTTTTCATTCTGCACAGAGCCGTGTATGGACTTTTATTCGGTTGGTTCTCATTCCTGATGCATATGCAAACCGCTAGAGTATGCATTTTTGAATCTGCTATATGTCTTCCAGATACAGCTTTCTGTTGTTCTGAAGATATTTGTCATTTGGGCAGCCAGAAAATCTTTTTCCTGGGACTTTCTCTGTTTACCTTTTGTAATGTTCAGACAGTAGGTTGTCATGGAACTTGTAGTAAATCCATGTTCAGTCTCAGAGTTCGGTAATGATACACATTCATATACCGTTGTGCTTCTCCAGTGGACAGTCTGCCCTCAGCGTCGCTGGTGCTTGGCAGTTACCATGACTTCACATCTACAGATGATCACGGTTCCCTTGCATAATGCTTTTGTTGCATCCTGTTAGTGTGTCAACGTAGTCAATACGTACTAAATGCTCAAACTGTTGTGAATAACGGGAATGCTTACGGAGCCCCTGTGGCAATGGCAACCTAGAGTGGGAAGCAGAACATGAGCCAGTTAAGAGAAGCACATGGAAGAGCTAGCTACTGTGGAGAAATGAGGCCCAAGCGAAGGTGGCTTTGGAGGCATGGGGCAGAGCTTTGAAGGTGTGGGGCAGAGACAAGCAAGGTCTCTGTGCAGAGGTGATGTCCCAGAAGACATGATGGACATGGTGGAATGAGGGGCAACTTAGGGAGGGAAGCTGCAGTCTAGAGGCTCTGAGTGTGCAGTGGCTTGGAGAGCTTGGGGACAGTAGCAAGGTCAGGACTGCTGTGTGAGAGTCCCCGGGGAAGAATGAGAGGAGCTGAGGTTATGAAGAGGGCATGAGGATTACTCTAGAGCCTTATAGATCATGGAAGGGTAGGCTTTGTGTTAGATACCAGAGCCCACAGAGGCTCTGGGGGAGAGTAGCACCATGAGTGGGCTTGTTGCCATTTAGGTTTAAAATAAATCATTTTGGACACTGTCTTAGCATAGATGATAAGGTTGGGTGATAGAATTTAGCAGATTCATTTAACGGTCTCTAAGCAGTAAACGTGGCCTGAGCTGCAGGAACCTCTCTGGACTGGCGAGAAGTGGTGGGGCTTGGGTTAGAGCAGACAGGGCTTGAGGATAGACTCATTCTGAAATTAGAATGACAGAACAAACCAAAGGCTTGGATCTGAGCAGTGGCTCGAATGTGCTATGACTTACCAAGAAGTGGATGTCTTTCTTGGGCATAAAATTAGAGTTGCTTCTTAATGGGCTCTTCCTTGGCTCCCTTCCCTTCCTTTGGGAGCCATGGCAGGTACAGGGCTGAAGAGGGGCCAACAAGGTGGGGTGGACAGCTAGGGAGGCAGCCAGGATAATTAGAAACGTGTTACATACAGGGAATTGAGCCAGGATGTCAGTATATTGAAAATAAAAGGAACTAGGTCTATCAGTGATGGATAAGGGAAGGCTAAATCTAAAAGAAGAAGATCAAGAAGGAATATGGGGTATTCAAATGGAAGTTTCTTAATTTTGAAGCTTGTGTGTGTGTGTGTGTGTGTGTGTGTGATATAAAACACATATACAAAAAAAAAATGGAAGAAAGAAAAAAAAATAAAAGCCTGTGATCAGATGATTACTTATCAGCAGGAACACACCAGGTGCCCAGATCATGGCTGGCAAATTCCATCTGCTACAAAAAGAGAAAATGGTGCTCCTTGAAGGAGCTGCTAGTGGGTGGTGTATTAGCACAGTGGGCCTGCGTGCTGAGAATGAGGAAGCTGGGCATAGTTCAGTAACAGTTGAAATTGAGACTTGCCAGTGTCTCTGGGATCAGGGAGGGAGGCGACCACATTGGGGTGGAGGAAAAACTCATCAGAAATGATGACAGCACAGAACTGAGGTTGGCATGATAGATGGGCCATCTGTGCACACACAGAGTAATGACTGAAATTGGGGTGGTGTGTAGGTGTAGTGCAGATCGATGCTGAATCTTCATCAGCCTGAGAAATGGGTGACCGCAAAACTTCAGCGAGAATCTTTAGACTATCATGACCACACCCTTCCATTCCCAGCTGCCAAATCAATCGTGTTCCCTGGAAATTGTGACTATGTTAATTTATACCCAGACAGAGACTTTATATATTTAATTAAGTTCTAGATAGGAAGCTTATTCTGGATTATTTTAGTGGGGGGGGGGAGGCAGCTAAATGTCAAAAATATACTTACAAAAGGGACTTTTAAAATGTATTACACTTCATTTACTTGTTGTGTGAATACATCACGGTGCTTGTGTGAGGTCAGAGAACAACTTGCAGGTACAAGAGTTGGTTCTCTTCTATCAATATCTGGGTCCCTGTAACCAAAGTCAGGGTGTCATGTTTGGCTGCAGATGCCATTACCCACTGAGACATCTTGCTGGCCAGGACGCTGTCTCAGAAGATGTGTGTATCAGCAAGTTTTCTGTTGCTGCCCCTAAATGCTAAAGATGTGTAACTTGCTAAGAGGTTTTACTTAGTTCACAGTTTGGGGGAATGGCAGTCTAAGCTGTATGATGTGGGCTTGGTGAATGCTTCTCTAGTTGTGTTATATCATGATGGTCTGATAGTGCAGGTACCTTGAGAGGTTATGTGATGGAACAGGAAGCTAGAGAGTACCGGGGGCCAGCCTTTCTGTTTATAACAACTGCCTCTAAGGAACTAATAAGGTCTTACATGTGCATGGAAATCCTTCTGAAAGCAGAATCCTCCAGTGACCTATGACTCCCTACTAAGGCCCACCTCTTCCCTGGGGCCTCCCAAAGAGATAGAATTGTATTACAATCTCTAATTTAGCCCAGACAATACTACTTCATGCATCTGGCCTCCATAACAGTGAGATAATAAATTTTTGGTGTTTTGAACTACTGGATTCATGGCAATTTGTTATAGCTTCAAATAGGAAAACTAACACAGACTATTTTAGGCCATTTGTTCAAGTATTTTAGTTTTGAGTGGGGAGAGGGGTCTGTAACTAGCTATAAGCAATGATCTTCACATCACTTGTATACAAAGTCTGAGAAAAACATCAGTTGTCATTTATGATAATATCTAGGATAGCCTGATTTCACCACAACAAGGCCTGTATAGGTACCCAGTATAGCAACTCAAACAGCAAGAGTTTATATGTATACATTTAAAAAGAAACTATATATATTTTAGAAATCACTTCTTTGAATCTGTCATGGGGTAAAAAAATAGGTATTTCTTATGCAAGAATATTTTCTATGGATCCTTCACAGATGTCTACCACCTGAGTTGGTGAGTTTTTTATTGTCTATTTGACATAGTCTTGAGTGACACAGGAAGAAGGAACTCCAATTAAGGAATTGCTTAGATAAGATTGGCCTGAGGCCATGTCTGTGAGCAACTGTCTTAGTTGATTGCTATAGGAAAACCCAGCCTACTCTGCAGTGCCACCCCAGGCCTGTGATCAGAGCTTTGCAAGAAAGAACTGAATATGAACCACTAAGTGAGAAGCAGACAGCATTCCTCCATGGGTTCTGTTCTGAGCACTTGCCTAGGTTCCTGCCTGACTCAGTGATGGATTGTGACCTGGAAGTGTACCATGAATAAATCCTGTCCTTCTCACGTTGCTTTTGCTCAGATTGTTTTATCACAGCAACGGAAGGGAACTAGAACACCACCCCTCTGCTTAAACATTTTTCATTGCCTCATTGGCTACATGAGTGCAAATCTTCAAGCTTTCGATATTACTAAAAGAAATTTTATGTCACTAGTTTATAGAAGATATTTACTGGTGACTAGTGAGAAAGGTTTAACAAAAAACAAGTTAGAAAGGATAAAGAGAATCATGTTTTATAAAGAAAAACGGTGTGAACAGAGTCGACAATAGGAAGAAAACTGTTTCCGGTATTCATGATATTAGCAGTGCAATGATTTCAAAAGTTGTGCATATACAGTAAACCACGTATTTTAAAATTATTTTTAATATCAAGTCACAGTATATGAAAAAATAAGAAGAAGCGATGTCACCAAGGTTGCTAAATTCACACACGGAACTTCCGAATTCACTCCCTCATGGAGAGCTCTAAAGGAGTCTTTGAAATTATGTCTGTGGACCAATTTGTATGATGGCATGGTTTTTGAGAACTGATAATTTACCTTATTATATCCTTGTATAAAAACAGAGTAGCATGCCCTCCAGAAGGCCAGTCAGTATCCTTAGACTGTGTTGTGTAATGAAAAGTCCTTATTGTATAGTTGATCATCTCTGATGAATTTTCATTGCTTTGAAATAATCTGAGTGATGTTTATAATTGTATTTTCAAGCATTTTACGAAAATAACTGCTTCATGTTCCAGCAAATGATTCATTCATTTGCTCTGAGCTTTGATTGACATGGCCTGTACTCTGAGTATCAGGTCTATTCCCCATTGCCAGAGTGATGCAGTGACTTCCTGTGAGGAGTTTTCAATTGAGGCTAAAGGTCAATCATTGCATCAGTCTCCATTTGGAGCTGAGTCATCCTAAGCCTCTCTGGGCCTGATCTTAACCAGTGCCTAATGTTAGTGCCTCCCTATGAAACCTCTGCTTGCTCCCAGCTTTAAGTTGAAATGCTCATGGATTATTTTGACTTTTTAAGGATATTGAGAAATGTGATGGAAGTTTAGGCATGTATATGTTTGTGTGGGTGCACATGTGTGTACCATGTAGAGGCCAGAGGTCAACCATGGGTGTCAGTCCTCAGTAAAAGCTGTCCAGCTTGATTGAGACAGAGTTCTTCATGAAAGGCTTAGAATTTGCCAGATAGGCTAAACTGGCTGTCCAGCAAGCTCAGGGATCCACAGCCCAGGGCTTATAAACACAGGTCAACATACCCAAGGCTTTGTATCAAGTCTGGCCATTGAACTCAGGTCTTCCTGGTTCTGTGGCAAACACTTCACTGACTGGGTTGGACCAGCCCCAGGGATTTAGGTTTGTTGTTGTTGTTTTAGTTTTTATAGTAGACATTTAGAATGTTTAATTGAGGATGAATTCACTACTTTTTTTAAAACTTAGAAAGAGGGAGGGGAAGGAGGGAGGGAGAGAGAGAGAATAATACCAGGACTTTAGACTTGTTACCAGTTAGTACCACCTTTGACTTGCTTGCTGGCTCCTAGCTAGGAAGTAATTTCAGGTGGTTAGAATATATTTTGTGTAAAGGCATTGTAATTGCACCTTGAAGTGTAGTGATTTTAATGCTTCAACATTTGCCGTCACCCATGCTATTTCTTATCTCAGTGCTATAGAAATGCAATTGTTTCTGTTGTTTATTTTGGGTTCTTCCCACTTACACATTGGCAATTTGTAAAAGTCACATGGGCAAATTTATTCTTGCCTAAGGACATTTTGGATGTTCTTGTTGTGTATAACTGAACATTGTAAAGCACTAGGATTAATATTTGAAATATACAAGTTAGATTTTCTTGTTGAAGATTTGTTTACTTTTGTGTGTGTGTGTGTGTGTGTGTGTGTGTGTGTGTGTGCGCGCCTGTCTGTAGTTATGTGCATCATGTGTGTACCTGGTGCCCATAGAGGTCAGAAGGCACTAGATCCTCTGGAACTCTGGTTTTAGGCAGTTGTGGGCTACCACATTGGTGTCAGGAGTTGAACCTCTGCAAGAGCACAGTGCCATCTGTCCTAAGGTTGGATAGTCTTGATCTGAAGCTATTTGGACTGGAGACTCTCTGCCAGGCCAGTCCACGCAAATGGTCCAAAACACAAATTGAAAGAAAAGAACATCTGACCCTGGATGTTTTGCGTGAGAACACTGGCCCGTGTGTGCAGCTCACAGCTGCGAGTTTGAAGTTAAGCATGTCTTTGTCTTACACCTGATTCATTTATTTGTGCTAACTTAGCACGTCCAGTAACACCCCATTTATCTGGTCATTTTCCAGAATCCAATGGAATTTTCCAGGTAGCTGATCATAAATTAGTTTTCCAAGTAACTGAATCTCACACCTTCAAGGACTGAACTCTTCTTAGTGAAGCCATAATGGCAGAAACTTTCAGTAAATATGTATGTACTTTCTTCCCCCTTACTTTCTTGTGGTTTTGTAACCAGAGACTGCCTCAGATAGTTTGGCTTCTTTTTTTAACCTGGTACCCTGGCTCACTTCCTTTTAAGTTTTCCCTATTCCTGGTAGACTGGCAGTTGTCTCTATATCCAGGAACTCTTTTTTCTCTAGAAGTTTCTGGATCTTACTGTCCATGCTTCCTTGGGAATTGTGGGTGATGCTAAACCAGAGCCAGGAAGGCAGGAAGTATGCTCATGCTCCTTTAGTGGTACTTGTGTTGGACCTTCACATGGCCACAGATTGTTTTTGACTTGGAACTGCATGTCACTGACTCCTGGGATGTCCCAGTCCCTTCACTGCTCACCACAGGTTAACAACCTGCACTCTAGGAGTTCTGGGAACAAGCCAAGCTTACATACACCAGTAGTGAGTCTCTTGACTCTAAGGCTGTGGATTTTTTTTTATTGTTTTATTTATTTCTTCCATAGCTGTATGTTAACATTGCTAGCAGTCTCGGTGAGTAAAGCACACCATTGTTGGTTCGTTTGTTTGCAATGCAGGGGTTGCACCTAGGCTCACACATGTGCTAGGTGAGGCCTGTGCGCTGAGCTGCATCCCCGGCTGCATGTTTGTTCTTGATGGATTTTTCTGGAAGTTTGTGTTCTGGGATTTTTTTTTCCCTTGGTGTTACAGCCTTTGCACTTTGTTTGTCTTTGTCTTTTTTATCCCCTTTACAGCCCTTGCCAGTTTCCTTCCTGGATCCATCACATCAAGTCTCCTGATTTTATGTCTTCTTTTCTATCACCTATGTCTTGGATACCCATTCCTCTTCTGCCAAACAGTACTTACTTGGCTGAGATTGTTTAGGATTTTTTTTCCTTCTGCTTTCTCCAATGCTCATTTCTACTTTCTGGAATAATTTTTCTTATATTGTGGTAAGAAAACTAAGTGCACAGGAGGTGGGTGCCACTTTAGCCAACACAGCGGATATCTGGGACACACCGTGTGTGTGTGTGTGTGTGTGTGTGTGTGTGTGTGTGTGTGTGTATTTCTGTATGTCTCCTGCTTACCCTATCCCAGCCCCTGCCTGAATGTGTTATTCCTCTTTGTGAGCTTGACCGTGGTTGAATCTCTTAGAGTCCTGAATGCCTGTCCTCTGTGGCTGGGTCATTTCACCTAACGTACTGCCCATTGACGTTGGTGTCTCCTATCTTTGCATACCCTGCTAGATTTCCTCCCAATTAAGAGCCTGGCTTACATCCCACCATGCACACACCTTATTCTCTTTGTCCCCTCTGACAGTGGGCACTCAGGCGCACCTGTTGTGGCAGATGCAGTGGTGAACACTGGCTATGGTGACATCTCTTTTACGCTCTGATTCAGTTCCTTCAAGTCATTGCCAAGCCGGGCCACATAGTCACCTGACTGCTGTTTTTGAAGACCTGCCTTCCTGCTTTCCATAATGTCGGCACATTTTACGTCCTCACCAAGGTGTGCAGAGGGACTTTAGTCCACATGTGCCAGCCCTTAGTGTCTTTAGCTTTATTGGTGCTAGCCATCTTGGCAAGCATATGGTGGTATCTTTACCTCTACTTAGGGCTCCATGACTCGCTTGTTTTGGCCTCAGCTTTTCATGTTGCATACCCTTGGACATCTAAAGGTCAGCAATTGTCCCTTTGTGAACTCATTGTAGGTGTCAACAATATGCTGTGTGTGTGTGTGTGTGTGTGTGTGTGAGAGAGAGAGAGAGAGAGAGAGAGAGAGAGAGAGAGAGAGAGAGAGGATCATCCAGGACCAGAGAGATTGTTTAGTTGATACAGGTACTTTCTGTTAAGTCTGATGATTGAGTTTGATCCCAGACACACAAAGGAGAGTACTGACTCCTATACGTTGTCCTCTAACTTGGGTGTTGGTGTGTGCCTGTGTGTGCTCTCCTTTATA
Organism: Arvicanthis niloticus; assembly: GCF_011762505.2. Lineage (NCBI taxonomy): Eukaryota > Metazoa > Chordata > Mammalia > Rodentia > Muridae > Arvicanthis > Arvicanthis niloticus. The sequence continues at coordinate 32,295,268 of NC_133432.1, forward strand.
CACATAAACAAATGTGTGCACACACATGCACATATGCATAAGTGCATAGATGTACATTTTTTTTTAAAAAAAAGTTTTAAAAAGATGAACACCTTGCGTTAGTGGGTCCTCCCACTGTCTGTTCTCAGGATAAGTCTCTCCTCCCATGTCACCTAGCAAAACTAAAAAGCTATTTGTATATTCTGCTAAGAATATGTGAGTCCTTGCTTGGAACTGTCACAGAGGCTTTGCCACTTCTGAAAGCTCATGGATTGCTTTAGTGTTAAACATGGGCAATATCTCTTTACACTGTTTGGTTGTGGAGGCTTTGAGGAGGAATTGGGCAGAGCCCTTGCTCTATTTGAATAGCAAGGATTCCATTTTCAGAAGCACAGCCAGTTTTCTACCAGAATTTACCATGTTATAGGGGCTAGATTTGGCTTATATCAAAAGAAAAAAGGTAACATACTTTCCTTCTGGTAGAACTGTGAGCTACTCTCTGGTGGAGAACTCCTATGAGATTCTTCATTACTGGTTCTTAATTAGGTTAGATAATGGGTCATGCTCTTCATTCATAAACTTACTTGTAGAAAAACCACTTCATAGAAAAATAATTGAAATGCTTTAAGCCAGTGTAACAGTGTCAACAGGCAGCACACAGAGTGGTCTGCTGACTTAGAAGGAGCAATGCAGAGCATTAGAGCATACTCTAATGACCATGGTCCTGCTGGGCTGAGCATCTGGGATGGTAAGAAGAAATGCAGCTCAGACACTAAAGCACCACTTTATCCCAGAACCATCGCAGCTCACAAAGGGTGTGTGCATTCATTTCCTCTAGAGTGTTTGTGCTAAGTGTGGATAGCCCTTTATTACATCAAGACAATGGAAAACTGTGGTCGGTATAAATAGTCCCTTTGATTTGTTAGCTTAATTTTAAAATAACTTGTATGTTATTCTAATGAGCTCCTTTAGTGTCGAATGTTACATTCTTAAGTTTATGGCTTGCATGCTTACTTGTAGCATTTAATTATTTTGTACCTCATGGTAGGTGTGTCTGGATGGAGCACCTTTAATCACCATACAGACTCAGTCAGTCACCCTACTGGCTAGTGAGGTGACCTCATGAAGGTGTTTTCACATCTCTAGTGGAAAGTTTTCTCAGTTCTAAGAGCCAAAGTGGCCCATTAGATTTTCTCCATTTACAATATTCCCTTCTTATAGGACAAAATACATCAATTTAGGTCTTTATTTCAAATCTATATAATGAATAATCTATATACCTTATATATGTATGTATATATTCATGTACTTATATAACTACAATACACATATACCCATGCTTAGAAATTTGGACATTGTCATGAAAAATAAAAGTTTCTTTCACTCAAAGCAGACTGAAGGAAACCACAGTCCCCGTGTCAGAGCTAGTAGTTGCCCCATGCATGCATGTGCGCATGTGTATACCTGTCAATCATCAGCCCAGGAGAGTTCCACAGTGCATACTTTTCCTTGCATTTTAGACTCAAAGTCATATGCCATGCTCTGAAAATACTTACTTTTAATCAATGTCTAGTAGCTGTAACTTATAAATTAGTTAGGAATTTAAGTTTTAATTCTTCATCTTTTAAATTAATTCTTAATGTTTCCCTCTGCATGTTTGAGTTAGTAGAGTAATTTAAAACAAAAATCTATGTGTAGAAAAATACCCAGAAGTCAATAACACAAAGGACTAGCAGCATTCGTTCGTATCAGATAGTGAAGCTGAGGAGGTTTTGTGAGGTTTTTTTGTTTTTTTGTTTTTTTGTTTTTTTTGATTGTTTGCTTGTTTTTACTTTTTCACTTATTTTTTATTTTTAACAATTGACATTTCATTGGGAAAAATCTACTTTAGTAGAAAGTATTGTGCTGTTATGAAGGAACTATCAATCAATACTTACTTAATTGAATTATAAAATCATATTCTTTATTGACTATTAAATTACACCTCATTAAAATATTTTATTGTTATTTTTCTCAGTCTCTTTATTTTTTTAATTGAAGTATAATTTACATACAATAAAATGCACAGATTTTAACTATATCCTTTAATGAGATTTTTAACCCACTGCCTTCAAAACAGAGCAGTCTAATCATCTGACCATAAAACTGCTGGAGTCCCTTTGGAATCAGTTCCTTCACTCCACCCCAGCAATCGTTGGTCTGCTGTCACCCTGGACTCATTTCTTCTCTTTGCAGTGTCCTGTAAATGAAGCCACAGCTCCTGTAAGCTTGTAAACCTTTGTTGCTGCCTCTGTGTCTTCACTATAGATTTTAGCATACCCACAGTATGTCTCTGCCTTAATGTTTAAGCAGCTGGTTTAGTGTCACAGAGTAGGGAGAGAACGGAGCCTGAGTCTTGGGTCTGTGTGGCTTCCAGCTCTGTTCCTGAATTCTAGCACGCTATATTCAGGAATTCCTGATTCATGGAAACGGAAAGAAACGGATGTGAGGGTGAAGCTCATGAGATGTACTGCTGAGGGACTTGCATCTCGTTCATTCTGTGTCTCCCACTTCAGCATCATGAAAGGTGGTCCGGATTTGTTGCCTCCTCCCTAGATAAAACTGCAAGTTTGTTTTGCTCTGATACTGCTGAAGCAGCCGCAGTGTCCATCTCCCCAGCAGCTGACCCTGAGCCCTAGAGGAATGAGGATCTTGGCAATGTTTGATTTGCTATAGATACGTTTGGTCTTCTGCTGCAAGGGTGACAGTGTGGTTGCCAACAGCCATGTGTCTGATTGGGGTGACATCCTAGGGATGACTGATCTAGAGCCTACTCTGTGGAGTCGGACTGCAAGGCCTGTGGAGAGGGGTAGGGTAGTCTCTGGGTGGTCTGGGGGGACCATCCTCATCACAGCAGTGACTGAACCTCCTGTCTAATCCTAAACCTTGATTCGGACAGATGGCATGAACATCTTAAGTCCGCGTGGCTGTTTGTTTTCCTCTCTCCCAGCTCTGGAGCATCCTGCTCCTGGGGTCAGCCTATCCCACTGCTTACCTCTGTGATGACTCACAGGTGTCATGTCGCTGGCCCCTGTGCATCCTTTACTCTTAAAGGGAAACCCCAGGGCTGGTGCTGTGGCTCAGTTGTCAGAGATCTTCTTAGCATTCAGGAAGCCCTGGGCTCATGCTCAGCCACATGAATCTGACGTGGTGGTGAATACCTGTAATCCTTGTGCTATGGTTATGGAGTGTGTGCAGACAGGAGAATTGAGAGACTAGCGTGTAATTCCCACTTACGTGATCAGTTTGAGACCATCCTGGGCTATAAGAGACCATGCCTCAATTAAGTTTTAAAATAAAATTAAACAGACCGCATTGATAAGTTCCCTTATTTTAATTGTGAGGAAAGTTTAGAAGTAAGTTTGCATATTCTATAATATGATGTAAATAGATGTTATTTTGACCCCAAGCCTCTTCCTGTTGTTCTGAGAGCTGCACACTACCTTTCTCAGTAAAGCAGATCTGCTATGATATGGTTGAGATGGTTGGTTGATCCGGACTGTGAAGGACCTTGGGTGTCCTGCTAAGGAATTCACATTTTATTCCTCTACATGTGGAAGCTGGAGAAGTTGCATGGTCTCCTTGGAGGCACTTGTTTTGGCCTTTTCGAGTCTTCAGTTATCACTCCCTACCCCACCCAGAAGGCCACAGAAGTAGAAGGAAGACAGAGGATTCCATTCAGGTGGGACCTAGAGGTCTTCACTTCAGAGCCTGGATAACATGTTATGGCCACTGAGGTTGTGTTGGCTTCTTTATGTCAACTCCATATAAGCTAGAGTCACTTGGGGAGAGGGACTATCAGTTAAGGAAAAAAAATGCTTCTCTAAGATTTGCCTGTGGTCAAGTTTGTGGGTCATTTTTTAATTAGTGATTGATGTGTGATTGTCCTGCCCACTGTGGGCAGTGCCACTCCTTACCAGGTAGTCCTGCAAGTGATGCAGATCTAGCTAGTAAGCATCACTCCCCCATGGCCTTTGATTAGCTCCTGCCTCTAGGTCTCTATTCTGACTTACTTTGATGATAGACTGCTATGTGAAAGTATAAGCAAAATAAACCCCCTTTCCCTATGTTTCTTTTGGTTATGGTATTTCTCTGTGGTATTAGAAATCATAATTAAGACAGCGCTCACAAGAAAGGCACACACAAAAGCACGCTTAGACTACAGCTTGAGTTGATAGTTTAGGCATGGAAGGTATAAGGGGTTTTCTTGGATACTGTTTGTTGGATTCTCTTTCCTATTCTTGTTCTTCTCTTTGACAGCTTTCCCCACTTACCACTGACTAGTTCAGCTTTACTCAGTACTTCCTCTACCACTATGAAGATGAGAAAAATTCCTGATGGGGATTTACTGGTAGCATCTCAGGGTAGCCTGAAGCACCCTCTTGCTTGTGTTTATTAAAGATAAATATGACTGTTTCTGTTTTAACATTATTTCAAAGATAGGATATATATGTATGCACACATGGGTTTTTAAAATTTTTTGTAATTATATTTATGTACAGAAAACTTAGTGTAAATTTAATCCAGTTTTGTGGCGAGTTCTTTAGCCTTCGCCTTTTCCAGCTTGGCAATGCGAGCCACAGACAGCACCCAGGACATTGCCTCCCCAGTGGCGGTGAATCTCATCATATCTGTCATTACGATTGGTCCTAATAGCTTCCACCAGCTTAGCCAGAGCACCCTTGTCTTCTGAGTTAACCTGTGTGACTGCAACAGTGGTGCATGTCTTCCTGTGGACCAGGCGCCCCAGCCTGGCCTTTCCCTTGATGATGCAGTTGGGTACCCCCATCTTTCGACACAGGGCAGGCAGGAAAACCACCAGCTTAATGGGGTCTACATCATGGGCAATCACCACCAGCTGAGCCTTCTTGTTCCCCACCAAGGTGGTGACTGTATTGACTCCTGCTCAGAAGACAGGTGGTCTCTTAGTTGGGACGTCCCCTTTGCCAGCAGCTTTCTTCTCAGCACGGGCCAGTAGCCTTTGCTTCTTCACTTGCTTTGTCTCTGGCCTGTACTTGTGGGCAAGCTTAAGCAGCTGAGTAGCTGTTTGCCTGTCCAGGGCCTGGGTGAACTGGTTAATGGCAGGAGGTACTTTGAGCCGCTTATAGAGGATGGCTCTTTGCCACTGCAGCCTGATGTATCGGGGCCATTTGACGCAGCGTGTTAGATCTCTTTTGGGCTGGATGCACTGCCCAATACCGAAGTCCTTGGGCCTTTTCTTGAACAAAGGATCGACTACCATTTTGGCCTCCTGTTTCTTGACGACAGCAGGTGCTGGGGCCACCTTCTTCCCCTCGGCCTTCTTTCCTTTGGGCATCTTGCTCAGCTGGAGGAAAGATAAAGAAGAGGGAATTGTGGGTGATAAGTAAGTGGTTTTAAATGACTATTTAAGTGATGGAAATATTGGTTGGTAGAGTGCATAGCATTCACAAAGCCTTGGGTTTCATCCCCAGTATCACATAAACCAGACTTGGTGTCATTTATCTATAATACTAGCACTTAGGATTAGAAGGCAGGAAATCAGTAGTTTCAGGTACTCCTTGGCTACTTAGTGAAATTTGAGTTCAGCCCGGAATACATGAAGCCCTGTCTCAGAAATAATAATATTATTAACATAATAAATATATCATTATATTAATATATCAATATATTATTATTATTATGTAACTATTTTGTGAGATTTCAGTGGACAACTGAAAGAAGGGCTATGAAGTCCTGCTTTTTCTCTCTGGGTAGGGTAAAAGCAGAGTGAGTTTTAAGATGAAGGAGTTTTAGGCATGATCAGTGATATTTGCATCAGTTTTGAAGCAACCTTCGGGGATGAGATTCCCTCTGTAAGACTCTGGTCAGAAGTCAGTGGAGATTGATGGACTTTCTGGACTCACTTCAGAGCAGGGTCACATCTCACTGTCCTCAGACCCTGATATAATTCATGGTATGCAATATGTGCTCAGTGCGAGAATGTAGAATGAATGACTCAACAAATCACTATGGTGATCGCACATGTCCAGGTGTGGTGTGGGAACCAATGAGATTAGGAAGAGTTCTGCATACATTTCACGACTGACCAACTCGGTGCACACAGGAGCCTAATAGGTGAATGACAGGCACACACTCCAGGATGATGAATGGCACTGTAATTTGGCCTCAGCATGTGTGCTGAGAGTGGCAGAGTGGAAGACACATGTCTCGTCTCCTGGGGCCTTTGCTGTTCAGCTGCCACAAGCCCTCTTCCCCTTTCATATCTTAAGCAAGATATTGGAGAGTTACATGGAATATCTAATATTAAAATTCTGATTTATGATGTTTTAAGGGACAAAGAAAGGGTACATACAAATACGTTTGGTCAGTAGACTGACCCACATTGTGGCTTCTTTGAGACAAAACAAAAAGAGGTCCCAAACACAGGGAACCTTCCTCTAAGATGAGGGCAGGGAAGTTTAAGAGCTTGGAGAGTGCAGTGGGTCTGAGTCTGACAAGGCATTCGGGAACTCTGGGCAGCAGTGATGGATGTCTGCTGTGATGTCTGCTGTGCAGAGGCCGGGAAACTCAAGTACACGGTGATCTCATGGAAGAAGGCAATCCGTATCACATTGTGTACCTGGCTCCCAACTGCCATCACACAGGGCCTGCACTGCTGTTATTTATGTGTTTTGGGGATTTTTTTTTTTTTTTTAAATTTGATATCTTCAAACTCTGGAAAGAAAGGAGGCTAGCTCATACACACACACACACACACACACACACACACACACACACACACACACACATGTTTTAAACAGAGTCTCATTTAGCCCAGGCTAGGACTGAACTATGTGTAGTCTAGGATGACCCTGAACTTCTGATCCTCCTGTGTCAGCCTCTTGAGTCCTGGGATCACAAGCATGTACCATCACACCTGAAGTATGTGGCACTTGGGATGACACCCAGGGCTTCCTGCCTGCCAGGCAAGTGCACACTACCAACTGAGCTAATAACCCAGCCTGACATTAGTATTATTTTTTCTTGCAAACCATCATGCTTGCATCTATAATAAAAAAAAATCCTTTAAATGAGTACTGGAAGTTTGCAAAGAATTTAACCGAAACAGAAAGAAATCACTATTTTTAGAGCTTCTACATGATGGAACAGACTTTGTCTTGTCTGCCAGGCAGAAGTTCTGACAGCAGATCCCTTTCCAGGAGGTTTTGTTTGACTGGAGGGAAGCCCACTTACAATCCCAGTGCTAATTCCTGTCATGCTAAATACCAAAGAACAGATTTCCAGAGTCTCTCAGGTTTGACAAAATTGTTTCCATTTAACTGTATTTTGTTTGTTTGGTTAGGTTTAAAAAAATGAGCAAAGTAGACCCTTGGTGGTAACTAGGTATAGCTTAAGGAATAAAGCATTGAATCTGTAGAGTATGTTTCGGTTTTCTGTTACTTGTTGAAAGCTTGTACTCAATTAAACATGATTCTTACTCTGTTTCACTGAATTAGGAGTTGTTTAGTAGGACAGACAGAAGTCACTTACTGTGTTCTATCCCTGCGCTTCCATATGCTCAAAGTCGTGCAGATGACCTGTTTGCACTGCTATGCTGAAGTGAGGAATCTCAGAGCCATTGAGTGCCTGCGCACTGGGATGCTTTCACACCCTTTGTAAGTGTTTGCATCGGCCTGGAAAGCTGCATCCATCCCCAGCCTTTCTCCGTCTAATCTGTCTTCGTCACTCATCTCTCAACTCTTTGCAGGTATCCTGGCTATAACACTTAGCGACATTGTTATGCGCGTGTCATATATAAAGGTGTATACATTCCTGTGTCTGTTCACTTGTGTGTGCAGGTATGTGGAAAGCAGAGGTCAAAGTCATGTCTTTCCTGCAGGCACTCTCCATTGTATTTTTTGAGGCAGGGTCTCTCAGTGAACCTAGAACTCACCTATTTTGCTAGGTTGGTAGGTCATTAAGTTCCAGGGTGGCCCTGTCTTTTCTCTCCCAGTTCTGAGGTCACAGATACATATCACCATACCCAACTTTTGTGTTAGTACTTGTGATCCAAACTCAGTCTTCATGCTTGCATGACAAATACTTAATTAGATGAGGTAGCTCAATATCCCCATTGATATTTTTGATGTTTCCCTCTCTTTTCCACAAAACTGAGCTTTCCAGAGTGTATACCACTAGTCTGAATTTAGCCATTTCCACAAATGGCTGTTAGATTTGATTATAAACATCTACTAGGATGGGCATCACCCAATGGATGATTTAGGAAAATAAAGTATTAACCCAGGGAGTTATTAAAAGACCATTAAGCTTGATAGTAATAAAAACAAATGTCTGCATGTGTTGTCATTACATAACTAAAAAAAAAAATGCACAATAGTATCCTTAATGAGAGGCTAGATATACAGTTTAGCCTTTGTAAACTAATTAATTAAACTTTTAACACATATTTTAAGATTTTTTGTATTCATTTAAAAAATAAATATTGGGGGTAAGTCTAGAGACAAGGCTCAGCAGCTAAACACTGGCTACTCTTGTCAAGTTGGTTCCAAGCACACACATCTGACAGCTTTCAAGCTCCCAGAACTCCAACCCCAGGGTACCTACCACTCTCTTCTGGGCTCCACAGGTGGCACATGTGCACACAGAGATACACACACATACAAATAAAAACCTTAAATCCTTAAAATATTAAAAAATAAAATACATTTTAACATCAAATAAGAAGCCAGACATCAACCTAAGTTGTAAGCATTTTTATTTAGACTGACAGGAGGTAGCTCTCTGTGCCAAAGCCTGGATTTGTAGAGTTAGGTGTGCCATGGGGGCAAACCACAGATCTCAGGTCTAATAACCCTGATGGTGTAAGATGTCACAACTTAGAACATGGTCATTCTCCCCAGTAGCGGTGTTGTAAAGGTCCCATGGTGAGTCTGAAAGCACCTTCTCAATGACTGCTCGATGAAAGGTTGGACTGTGGTCCTTTGCTTCATGAAGGCTGCTCCTACTCTCTTTTCCTCTCCTGTCCTCTCCAACAGGGCCCACACCTCAGGGAGACATTCCGAATTGTGTCTGAATAGGAGACTCTGCGTGCTCAACTGGTTCCCCTGCTGGCATTTGGTAGGCTAGCATTAGAGATGCTTAGAGACATGTATTTTTATTAATTAAAAATGCTTAACAGGGGACCAGGAAGATGTCTCTGAGAATAATGCACTTGCCACACAGGAGTGAGGACCAGGGTTTAGACAGAAGCCAGGCAGGAGCGACAGGTGAGGACTGGAGAGTGGGTCTCTAGGGCAAGGAAGAGAATGGACTAGCCAGAATTGTTGAGGACCAGGCTCACCGAGAGCATCATCTTCAGTGAATAAAACAGAGACTGGTTCAGAAAGAAATCCGATGTCAACTTCAGACCTCTGCAGGTGTACAAACGTGTACCTGCTCCAAGCACATGCAAATATGTATACCCACATGTGTGTGTGCAATACACACAAAGTATTTAACAGTATTAAAATAAAAGAGACCTGACTGAATGGAAATCCCTTAAAGTAGCTATTGTCTGATTGTCTGTACCATAAGTCCTTAAGAAACGGTGAGGAATTTTTCCGCTTGGGCTACTAGAAAGTTCTTCATAGATGACACAAGTTCTCAAAGGGACCTCTTGTCAAGCTTAGTAGAGAAATGAGAGGAAAACATCAAAGTCGGACTTCTGAGGAGGCCAGTACAAACCGATTTACTCCACTTCAGAAGCTTCCCAGAAAGCGGACCAGGAAACTGGAGGCCAGAAGGACCTTGCTGAAGGCCTCCTGGTTTCCCTCAATCACTGCCCAGTGTCAAGCAACACCTTGAAGGTTTGTTTTTTTTGTTTTTTTTTTTTTTTTGCAAGGTCGCCACTGCAATTGCCCACCCCAGGCCTGGAGAATCTGAGGTGTGATTCCTCTGTGTGTTCCCAAGTTGCTTCTCAGGTATCCCCTGGTCCACTGTGCTTATGCCAGGGCATTGTAATGTTAGAAACAAACAAAATGATGTTCCTGTCTATAGCAAGCAAAATTGAGGTGCCACCTTAGGAGAAGGTCCCCATTCTCCTGGCCAAGTCCCACTCCAGGTAAGAACTGCTCTTTTGTGAACATATCATTACATCTGCAGTGAGAAGAGAGAGCAAGGTGCCAGGTCTGGCCCTAGCAGCAGCCACTCCTGCTATGTATGAACAAGAGGACTTGCTGTCTTGTCATCTGCATTTGATGGTGCTGTCCTTCTGGAAGTCACTGTTTTGTAATGGGTAGTGAATGTAACAGTGTTCCTCAGAGGCGGGTCATGGAGGGTAAAAGTCTGTTTGCTCACTTCCTGCCTGCAACAGGCTGTTTGGTAGCAGAGCCCTGGGTTTGCATGGGACACATTTGTGGCCGTGGACAGGAGTTCCCTGGCCTTCACTTCCAGTGTGCTCTGTATTCGAGCATGATCTGAGCACATTAGCTTCTGAGTTAACTTTAGAAGACTCACTTGCTGGCTTACCTTCTAATAAACTCTACAGTGGCATTCTGTTTTTATCATGAAGACCCGGCATTGCTTTTGAAAAACCATCATTTCCTTACTTGTAGATTATTATTAGTAGCCGTCTCTGCTACTGTTCAGCCCATTTAATTCATTCCCCAACCATAACAATTGGATAGTTTTCATATTTGAATTATTTTCCTCATAAATTGTGTTATCCTTGGCCAAAGGCTTTTTTCTCTGGTAAATGCTTTTGACTATGTGGCCTTTATAGCATCAATTTCATCTTTAAATGCCTGCGGAGACACGCTTGACTGCTTATAAATTTTCTAGGATAGTTCAGTAAGAATCCTTCACTTTCCAGAGACCATATGTATCCATCCTGGTTCCCAATAGTTTATAACTGCCAAAATAATTTAAAAGGCATTTTCCCCGTACAACTTAGTTTGGTGAAGAAATATTTTGTCTGAATAAGTGGAGTGGGAAGTGGGGATCCAGCAGCCCTCAAGGCAGTGTGGGGTAGCCTCTAGCACCCTTCAAAGCAGTTTGAGGTGGACAGAGAATGTTACATTAAGAATCTGACCATATAACTTGGTTAAACAGGTGCTTAAATGGGGTGTGGCCCATCACTGGTTGTTTTTTTCCTCAGTTGGGACATGTGGTGTTTGCTGATGTTCCCTGGGCAGCTGTTCCTGAATTTGGCATTTTAGCCTCTAGAAGTTCAACACAAACATAAATGTCTCATCTGGCTTCCTGTTCCTCTGTGAATCTAGTCAGAATTCAAAGAATCTAGGTGATACTACAGTGGCCATTAGCACAAACCCTCAGTGGCAGAAAACAAATCAGTGTCATACTTAAGGTTCAAATGTATGTGATGTGGGCTGGGCAGAGAGTTCCTGCTCTTTGAAGTCACTCAGGGCTGAGGCTGATGGAACAGCTTGCTTCTCAGCTGCCGATGCTAACTATCAGGTAGCTCTCTGTTGTGGTGGACATACCTGCATATGCATATGTGTCTACTTAGCTTGTAAAATCCTAAACCCACTGGCTACTGGAACTGAGGAGCTGGTGCACATGGTCCTAGCTGGGCTCAGCTAGGAGAACTGGTGGATGTGGAGTTCTGCATGGTTGACACCATGCATCTCAGAGAGCATCTTCTAACTGAAGCTACCCATGGAAGAGGTTTGAAAAGATAGCTAACAGGCTGTTGTTTGGAACATTTCATCACTGTGCAGAATAGGAGTGACAGTTGGTGTAAAAATGTTAAGGGATAGGGGGAGGTATGGGAGAGAGGGTGCTTAGACAATGACCCAGGGGACAGAGTGCTTACTGTGCAAGCATGAAGCCCTAAAGTGTGGATCTTAAGCAGCCATGTATAAGAAAGGTCATAACCCTGCATGTCTGGAACCCAGATGCTGAAGACAGAGAGTCAGGTTCCAGGGACTTACTGGCCAGTCTGCCTAGCCTGAATGTGAGCTCTAGGGTCAGTGAGCAACTCTGTCTTTAAAAAATATGGAGAGAGAAGGAGGGGAGAGTGGGAGAGAGAGAGAGAGAGAGAGAGAGAGAGAGAGAGAGAGAGAGAGAGAGAGAATGCTCTGACATCAGCCTGTGGTCTGCACAAGTACCAGCATGACAACACACACACACACACACACACACATATGTGTGTGTGTGTGTGTATGTATATATATACATGTACACACTTATATGCACACACACACACACACACACACACACACACACACACACACACACACATTAGTAGGAAGTAGAGAAGTTTCCCAGGATCGATCAGTGAATTAGAATGACAGTCAGTCAAACAAATCTTTCACCTCATGTAATATGGCCAACTGTTAGTGACCAACTTTAGCCAAGATGATAGTGAAAATTTAGGTAGAGGAAACAATGATGTGAGATTGTCCACGCCACAGCATGGCATGGACAGTAGTGTCTTGCATAGCTGCACGTGTCCAGAAGGTCCAGTTTTTATCTTAAGGGTGTCATTCACATTTTACTTAGTTGTGTGTCTCTTTCCCACCCATGTGAATTTCTTTAGGTCAGAGGTCATTGCTGTGTACCAAGTAACCCGCATAGAGTTTGAAGGCATAATGTGGTTATTGATTTATGGCTGGATACCAGTTGACAGCCCTCTCTTCTGGTGCCCATGTGCCGGTGGTAGCTCTCTTTGCAGGGCTCAGCACTTCACAAGGAAGAAGCTGGGCACTGGGGGTCAGTGCTGGTAGCTGCTGCTGAAGCAAGATGGCATTCCTGAGATTCCTTATGGCCACTTTGTTAATGTCGGAGGCCAGCTAGGAGGATATAGGGCAGCAGTAAGGTCAGAAATGTGCAAGAGGAACATGGTCCATAGCTTCTGAACAGAGTGTACTCATTGCAGTCAGAGAAGGAAGACTGTATGAATGACTCTGATAGAGTCACTTAATGACGTAACAACTCATTCATATTCTCTCTCAATTAAACATAATTCATGCATATGAATCTTTTGTCTGCATATATATCTGTGAACCATATGAGTGCCTGGTGCCTTTGAGACCAAAAAGAAGGGGCTGGATACCCTGGAATTGGAGGGTTAAAAGATTGCTAGTCATCATATGGATGCTGGGAATTGAATTCAGGTTCTTCGGGAGAGCAGTCAGTGCTCTGACACTCTAAATCATCTCTCTACATCCCTCATTCGTAGCCTTATCTGCACTTTTTCATCATCAGGAAGTTTCAGAACATAAACAGATGACTTAACTTTGCATATACACATGTGTTTGTGTACCTATGTGGGAGTAGGTAGGGGTCAGTGATCTCTAACTTGTTTTTTGAGACAGAGTCTCCCTGAACCTGGAGCTTTAACCAGGCTGGTTGACCAGCAAGCCTCAGGCCCCCCTTTTTATTGCCGCTCCACTGCTTGGTTACAGATATGTGCCGCCATATCTAGCTTTTATGTAGGTCCTGGGGATCGGACTCAGTTCCTCATGTTTGTTTGACAAAACTTTCCTAAGTGAGCTATGTCCCCAGCTATCATTTAAATTTTAGTCCTCGTGGTGTGGCTCTCACAATTGAGGTGTGTCAGTGTTACTCATAGAGATTCTGGTTCGGTAAATCCAGGACCAAGCCTGAGAGTTTAAATTCCTAACTTGTTTTCTGAGGTAGACTGTACTGCTGATGTGGAGATCACACTTTGGCAAGCAAGGGTGTGTAAGAACGGATATAGAAATAGCAAGCACTGCTGTGCTGGTTTTGGGTCTCCAGGAAGCTGCTCCATCACTTGCAGGGGCCAGTGGCTCAGCCGTTGGAATCCTCTTGTTTCTCTAAGGCCAGTCACCAGAGAGATAGAATAATATATACTGGTGCTGTTTCTAAGACCTGCTCTCTCTGTCGGATGTCTTTCAATACCATACTGACTGTGCAACACAGACCGTTGTTTGACCTTCAGCATGGTCATGGTAAGATGATGGAAGATGGCACACATAAAGCAGAGACTTCACTGGCCAGGGAGGCAGGTGTGAAGGAAGAGGATGGGTGGCTTGGAGTGGGCTCTCTGTCTTTACGGGAAGACTTGGCTGTTCTTCATGGCAGAACCTGAAATCTGCACCACAGTAATGGTAGGGCGTTTTGAGAAATGCTTCTCTCTTCTGAGATTCCAGGTTGCTGACCTCTTACAGGTTTATAAAGGGAAGAGCATAAAATTATTCATTGCCTCTGTTTTTAAAGTCATGCTCTCAACAAAGATACGCTATCATGATATGAGTGTCAGAAATATGCATGAAGTCATCTTTCTATACTGTTCAGGTTTACAGACAAGGGATGAGGAAGCCATCCGAGACTTGGCAGTGCAGCTTGTTCACAGCTGTCCAGCAGTAGAAGGTCAGGCATGTGGCTGTCTCTATTCTTAGCATCTCAGATAGCTATTATTATCATTTACCCCTAATGTTTTAAAATTGTGCTTAATATTAGGTCTAGAAATTAATATTGGACACAAAATGATAATATTTTTACTCTATTTGAAGTGTTTTTCCCCATGTCAGGGATCACATTCAGAGCTTCACACACGTCAAGCAAACATTTGCCAGTAAGTTACATCCCCTGACATTAATGCTTTCATACCAGCTATTTAACATTAAAGATTATGGTTTAATAGTCATAATTATTATAATTGACTTGGATAAAAATATGAATTCATTGTATAGGTCATGGCAAATTATGTGATAAATATTTTTGGTTTTGGCACAGGGTCTCCTTGTATAGTTCTGGTTGGCCTGGAACCATGTAGATTAGACTGGCTTCAGACTCACAGAAATCCTCTTGCCTCTGCCTACTGAGTGCTGGGATAAAAAGCTTGCACTCCTACTCCAGGCAAATAATTATTTTTGATAATAAATTGAAATATTTAAATTTTGGGTGGGGGCAAAGACAATATCCAGGTGATATTTTGAGCTCTGGCCTGTGAAATGAAACCATGTATGCAGTTTATTATTATGATTAAAATGACCCAAGCCTACTGTCAGTAGATAGCATTTTTAAATATATTATTTTCCCCAATACATACAATATGGATTCTGCTTAGATTCTTGGCATCCAAAATGTAATCCTCTACAAGGCTGTGTTAAAGGCTTTGTGCTGAGGGTGGTGTTACTGGGGAGTGGTGGGTTCTTTGCAGGTTGTTGAAGCCTGTCTAAACTAAAGCTCTTGCTGTCTTTGCCTCCCCAGATCTGGGATTACAAGTCCCCCCAACCAACATTCTCTATTTTTGTTTGGTGGGCTTCATGGATAAAACGCAGGTCCTTCCTCATGCTTATGTAGACATTACGAGTCGGGCCATTTCCTCAGCCCCAAATATACCTCGTCTTGCTTCCCAAGTACTAATGGAAAAATAAATCCAAGAATCAACTCCCAACTTCTAGAAAACCATAGTATGAGACAATTATTAACAATGTCCTGTGCACTGTAAATTCACCATAGTCAAGCCCTGTGCATTAGTACTTAAATGGATTAGTTGGATAGATCAAGGATATATGTGTTTGTAAAAGTCTGACATGATAAAGTTGATACATGTCTTCTTGTAAATGGTGACTTATTCTATCTGCCATTGATATGACTGAATGTACATCTGGAAGAAACCCATATCTAAGGATTAACTTCATGTAACTTATTCAAAATGTTCTAAACTATGTTAGAACATTGAAGTAGAATTAAACCCAGGTCTGTCTTGCCTGAAGCCAGTGTGCTCAGTTTAAATGTCCGTGGATGGTTCCCAGAAGGAGAGAGGAGACACGGTTGCTAACATATGGTTGTTCTCTTGTCACTATAAACAGTCATTTAATAAACATACTTACGTCTACACTGATGTGCAAATTCATGAATTCCTTTTAGTAAGGTCATAGGAATGAAGAGGCTAAGTCTGAGGTCATTTGTCTTTTTAAAGATATGAGCATCCAAACTGCTCTTCAGAAAGGCCATGCCACCTTGGTGGTTTTATCCTCTCGCTACATTTTGTTCCTCTCTATTTTTCTCTTCAAAATAAACTATCGTTTGCCATAAAGAAATTCTACCTGACCCCATGTGCTGTGCATATTGGCAGGTTTTTAATGATGGTTAGATGTCAGCCGATGACGGAGTTGTGTTCTGAGAAATGCAATTCTAGGTGATGTCATTGTTATGGGAACATCCCAGTGTTCTTATGCAAACTTGGACAATGCAAATCTGTCCCTGACCTGGTGTCTAGATCATGTCAGATTGTAGATCTCATACGTAACTGGCCGCTCTGGGGTAATGGGGTGCACTGTCTTATGGTAAGTGTATCAAGTTTTATTTTATTGATCTGTGTGTGTATATGTGTATGTGTTTGTGCATATGATGTATGCATACATGAATGCAAGCACACACATGTTAGATGGTCATGTTTTACCTCCCATATCATCATAAGAGCAAACATCAGATCCATGCTACTGCATCCAGCTTTTGTGTGAGTCCTGGGGACTTGAACTCAGGTCCTCATCCTTATTCAGCAAGTGCATCACACAGTATTGGCCTTTTCTGGTAAACTGTTTTAAAGCAGGGTATATGCTAAAGTAAATTATAAAATCATGGAGTAGTAAATACAAAACCCAATAAAAACACTTCTTATCATTATCAACTGTGACCATTGTTGTATGGCCTGTGCCTTTATGTGTCCGATGGGTCAATCAGTTCTTTTCATGATATCACCACAAGTACAAGTACATGAGGGTTGAGCTCTGATGCGCTCACACCACACTGCATCGTAGGAATATTTGGGTTTTGTCATCTCATGGAAATACCATGTCTGCTGTTAACCAGAGTACCTTTGTGTAACTTCGCAGCACAAGTTAGGACTTCCCATGAGATCTCAATGTAATGGTTTGTTTTCATTACACATGTACATGTCGATAGTTAATGATCTCATGAAGAAAACATCTCTTCCTTAGCCCAAACATCACCTTGCGTAGTATTAATCAGAGTTGCGTGCTGAGACAGCGCATGTGGGACAATGACAGGCTTTATTTTTGGAGTGTCCATTTGTCACCCGTGGGTTTGTGAGCTGCTTCTCCTTCCTTGTCTCTAAGCAAGTGACATTCTCCATAGAGCCTGCTCTTTATGGCTTCTGTCACCTCCTTATCTAGCTGGTGGAAGGACCGTGTATTTTAAAGTGTAAGAGCCATGCAGCATGGAGGCTGGCTCTTATCTCCAGCTATCTTTCATGTATGTGTGTCTTTGATAGAATCTGGAATTTACTGGACTCATTCTGAAGGCCATGAAATGTGTACTTCCCGAGTTCTCATCTTCTGTGAGGATATATTCTTTTTTGGAATGCACTACAGGGTTGATTCAGTATTATTGTTTTCCTCCCACATAATTCTCTACATTTGTAAACAGTAGAAACTAGTATTGAAATGGTAATATTTTATCTATTATTTGATGTACATCCTTCTGGGCTGTCATTTAAAAGAACTTGAAATAATAATACAGTGTTCTAAATATCCCTTGTGCTAAGGAAAATACCAGAGCATTCTCTTCAGAGCAGGGGCTTTATGCCTTTCTGTATGCAGTGTGAAATAGGATAGAGATGTGTTGTGAATCATAGACGCCACCAGGCTGAATTTACTGTGTTTACATGCTCTGCTCAGAGGTCCCTGTGCTCCGTGCTTTGGTCTTGTTTTTACTGTTTAGTTTAGGCTTGAATTATAATACTCTAAATAAATGAAAATTATCACAGGGATATTTTAAATTGGTCCCGGACAGCAGTACCATTGCAGACCTTTCTCTAAATGGCTTTCTTAATGTACAGAAGGCTCTCTCCTTTGCCATTTGTCTCTTACTGTAGACCAACTAACTCATAAGCTGAGGTCTGAATTATGACTTGGCTTTCTCATGCATAAGCTACGCTGTCCAAAATTTAGCCAGAAAGGTGGGGGTGGGGATAAACCCTACTTTCTCTATATATAACACTAAAGAAAAACAATAAAGCCTTATTTACAATTTCCTTAAATCTGCAGTAAAATGTATTTAGCTTTGTAACTTCTGTAAACTTTAGCACAGTGATCCTAAGACTGATATAGTCAATTTGGATGAGTAGCTGTGTGTATAGATACACATTCATATATGCATGCATACGTAAGGATCTACACATATGTCCCAATGCCCAAGTACACATTTACATACGTGTAGCATATAAACACACACATACATGAGAAAGCACGAGTTAAACAGAATTCATTAAAGAGGCTGCAATGATATCTATTGATTGCTGTTTTTTTTAAACCCAAAGAGACTTTTATTGTAGTAGTAAGTTGTAAATCTACAAAACCATTTTTTACACGACTATGGCCACCTTTCATCCTGTGCACAAACAACCTCACATAACTGGAAACATGAACTTTTCCATTCCAGACCCCTAGAAATGCCATGCTGAGGAGCTACTGCTTTCTGTCCTCCAAAGGTTGGAGGTTGTTGAATCTCCAGAGTGGGGTTTGGCATTGCCCCTCTGCTAATATCTTCATTGACAGACTGTGGGCAGCTTTGCTTTCTCTGCCTTGTGATGTTTCTATAAACACACAGCGTTCCGGTGCAGTCTTTGTAGCTTTTATATTACAGTTATTTGCATTTTATTCCATTTTCTAAATGTAGTGTTTTGATAAATTAATGTACTTAAAATCAATATACTTTGGCAGGAATAAGAATTATGGGCATCGCACAAGTTGTCAGGGGTTCAACCAGAGTAGTTTTGGCAGCTGCATGGCCGAAGCTTATTTGTCATGTCCCCTCAGCCTTGTCTCCTCCTGATGATGGCTGTCACTCACCGCCTGTGCTGGGATTGTTCAGTACAGTAATTCTTCACCTGTCTCAGCTCTTCTGCATCCCTAATGTTTGGTGGAGATGAAGTAAAAATGAACTTTTAGAACAGGAAGAACAAGCCAGGGACTCCCTGTGCACTTGGCATATGTCTTCAGTCATTTGTGGGCAGTCATTAAAAACTGGAAACACTTTGTGTGATGCCAACAGTTATTACTATGACAAGTGATGTTTTAAGAAAGGAAATGTTTTTAAAGAACTCTTATCATATTTCCTCCTATTTTTATGTCTTGATATTTCCAGAAAAAAAAAACTTTATTGAAGATAAGAGATTTATATGCACAAGGGTTTTTTTTCTTTTTCAGTATTGTTCTAGAGCCTTAATTGTTGTATTATCTTAAATCTTTTATCAGTCTTGATTGCTAAAGGAATATTCAAATACATACCATAACAGTGTTAAAATTATCTTTTTATAATTTTGTGAATAGTGTAAGAGAAAGAATAGTCTAGTTAATGACCCCAGGCCTACTTTTTAAATTCATTGAAACTAAGTCTTAGAAAATTTAAGATGTTTCTTTTCTGTTCTTTCCTGGTTTACAGATAATAAACATTCCTGGCCTACAGTAGGTCTTTTTCGGGAGCTACAACCCAGACAAAGGCTTTTATTTAAATGTGAGCGCATCTGTGTTTATAATGCAGTATTTATTAATATGGGTCATATTACATTAATATATCTGTACCTGATGGGTACGTGAATTATTTAAAATGAGCATCTGGGTACTATTTTATGGTGTTTGAAATAAAATTAATTTTTAATATTCATATGTAATACGATCCTCCTAGATGACAGTGGTTTTTTAGCTCCAAATGGGAAATAGAAATGTTTGTCCCAGGTCACAGAAACCGAAAGTCGGGCACAGCCTTTAAATTAGGCTAATTAAGTATGCATTCTCATACCATGGCGTTAATGATTTTTGAGTCAGTTTGACCTTGCTTGCATGCCTGTTCAGGTGCCTCCACCCTGTAATTAAAACTGTTCCAAAATAAAACTGCAACAGCCATTTGGCTAACCTCAACTTTCCCCCTAAATTTAGAAGCTATTTATACAACCGACGACTTTTCAAATTTTTAATTGAAAGTTTTTCTTAAAGAATTATTTAGACATACAAATTCCAAGTCATAATTTATTGAGCTTGTAAGGATTCTTTTAGAAAGATAACTTATTTCAATTATGTAATTGCTCTGATCTTGTTCACCCCCATATTCTCCCTTCCCCTGCTCCATTCACTCCTCCTTCTCTTAGTGTCTTTTCTTTCCCCACTCTCTGTTCACTCTCTCTGTCTCTGTCTGCCTCTCTCTGTGTGTATGTATGTGTGTATACGCACATATACATGTGTGTGCATGCTGTGTAGATAGATTGTATCTACATATAATCTGGGAACCACCAATGAGAAAACATGAAACTTGCCTTTCTGTGCATCATTTCCCCGGCACTGTCACCATTTTCTTTTTCTCTATGGCAGAATGAGAGAGTGAAACTTGTTTGTGTGTTGATCCTCTGTTTTCTTCCTTCCTTCATCTGTTGATGGATATCAGTTTGAGAACGGCTCAGCGAATTGTGTTTTACCAAGACACAGCAGCCAAGTGGGAGATGGCATCCTGTGGGTCCTAACGGTTGCTGGCAGTGGAGGGCCAGGCACTTGGTAGGAGTGTGGGATTCATGCTCTCAGTCGCACCAGCCTCCAGTGCCTGGTAGACTTCCACCCAACTTGTATGGGCTGCCATTGTGTGCACAAAAGGGAGAGTTTGGTAATGCAGTGCCTTATTTTATATCCTTTTCCCTTTGGCATTAATTTTCCCTTTTCTGGTCCACATTGGATGAGTTCCCTCTTCTTGATTTGATTCTGAGCTGGACTGACCATAGAACAGGATCTCACTTTATTCACGGCTGTGAATCACATCGAGCCATTTATCTCGGCTGTCATACAATTTGCTAATTAGGTCATTTTTCGGGGTAAAGGAAATAAAAAGGCTTTGAAATAATCATTACCTTCTCAGAACAAAGCAACAGCAGTCAAACGCTCGTGCCTCCCTTTATTCCGATGTCTCCTATACCCAGACTAGGAAGTTCGGCTCCTACTATAGCAGCATCCACATTCCTCACTTTCTCTGGAAAGTGTAGGCAGCACCTAAGGCTGAAATGATTCCTTAAGGGGTGGTGAAGTATATAGTTCTAGCTTGTTCATTAAGATGTGTGTGCACATGCATGTATAATTTTAGGTGCACATACTTGTATGTTTACATCTGAGGTCAGCAGGTCAGCAGGTCAGCAGGTCAGCAGGTCAGCAGGTCAGCAGGTCAGGTCACATCAGATGTACTTCTCCAACTGTTTTTTGTTTGCTTGCTTGGCTTGTTTGAAAGAGGGAGCTTATCAGTTTCTGTTAGCCTGTCTTACCTGGGATGGTGATGGACATCACATTTATGTGGGTGCTAGGGCTACAGACTTGGGCCCTCATTCTTGCCAAACAAGCCCCCTTCCCACTTGTTTGGCTCCAGTTCCTCAATTTTTTTAAATCACCAAGAAGAAAATATAAAGTAGGAAATATTGAAAGTATCTCATAAAAGTTATTCTCATACAGATGTGTATTTATTTGATTAGTTTCCTTTCTGAACTTTTCACAAATTTAATTATTAGTTTATACTGTGTAACGGAAGTGGGTTTCCTGAGCACAGCATCAGTGGAGACAGGGTGAACTTTCATGAGGCTTTACCTGTGTTGTGGGACATTCACAGAAGTCTAGGAAGTAGCTGTTTTCTACTGATAAGAGTTAGAGCTTGTTGTCAAGAAAAAGAAAGAAGGAGGAGGAGGAGAAGGAAGAAGAGAAGGAAGAGAAGGAGAAAGAGGAGAAGGATGAGGATGAGGAAGAAGAAGAGGAGGAAGAAGAAGAGGAGGAAGAGGATGAGGAAGAGGAGGATGAGGAGGAAGAAAAGGAGGAAGAGGATGAAGAAGAGGAGGAAGAAAAGGAGGAAGAGGATGAAGAAGAGGAGGAGGAGAAGGAGAAGGGGAAGGAGGAGGAGGAAGAGGAGGAAGAGGATGAAGAGGAGAAGAAGGAGAAGGAGAAGGAGAAGGAAGAAGACAGACCTGATTCTCTGCCCTCCTCCTTGTCAGGTGCAAAATAACAGAAGAAAGAAGCAGGGTTTCCAAAGGTGACAGGAAGAAACCAAATTGTGATGGAACATCAGCAAAAGAAGGCCAGTGTTATTGTAGGGCTGCTCTTATTGCCTTCTCAAATAAAGGCATTCCCTGACCTCTGAACTGGAACTCCAGGCCACCCAGTGAGGCCCCCTCCTGCCTGGATCAATAGGAACAACCTAACCGATAGAGCTTAACTGATGTTTCTCTATCATTCTGCCTAAATCAGAGTAGTTCACTTCCACAAGAATCCATGGGACACTTGGTAAGACGGAGCAGACATCGGGCTAAAGACATTTAAGACAGTTATATTTATGCAGAGGGATCTCTGACCACAGTGGACTTGGAAGCACAACAGAATGGGACTAGAAATCCATAAAAGAAAGACAGTGGGAGAATCTCTTCATGAAGCTACATGCTCTTGAGTTACGCAGGGGTCATAGAGATGGACTTAATAGGAAACAAAATGCAAAGAGATGAGTATGAACAAAAGTATATCCATCAAAAGAAGTGGGATGCAAACGAACCAGTTTTGAGGGTGCATTTTGTAACACCAAGTTCTCATGTTAAAAATGAAGAGTTTCCATAATAGTCCACATGGCTAAAAAATTACGAGAGGGCTGGGGATATAGTCAGTAGAGTATCTCCTGCTATGCTGGAAGCCACTCCCAGCACCCTAAGCCATGCACAAGCCTGCAATGCTAGCACTCCCAAGGTGGGAGGAGAAGGATCCAGAGTTCAAAGTCACATTGGCTATGTCTCAAAAAAGTTTATTAAAAAAATTATGGAAGAGAGGAGCTGCAGAATGTAATTCAATGGTAGAGCTCTAGAGTCCTGTACAGGATTTTATTCTCAGCACTGTCTCTCCATTCTAAAAAAAAAAAATAGACAATGTTGAGATGGAGGAGCAAAACAAGCCCACAGCAAATCAGAAAGGATAAAAAGCAGAAGTCATTGCAATTGAAGACAGGAAAACAATACAGAAAAATTAGTGAAGCAAAAATCTGATTCTTTGAAAGTATAATCAGTTGTCAAACCTCTAGCAAAATTGAGAAGGCAGGAAAAAAAAATGGAAGACACACTCTGCTAATGTCAAGAATGTAATGAGACAATACTACAGACCCTGAAGCCATTGAAAGAATAATGTAGAAGAATTTCACACTCATACATCTGCTGAATAAGAAGTAATAAAATCAATGTGTTAAAATTAAATACACAGGGAGTACAAGCCACGCTGGGGAATCTGGGTAAGAAAATGGATTGTGCCTATGCCAGATGCTGGTTACCAACATAGTATAGTTATTCAGAATTATACTGCTGGGGTAACTGAATGAAGGATACTCCGAGTCTCTTTTTATTCCTTACAGCTATGTGAATACACAATTATTGAAATAAAATTTTCAATTACAAAGGAAAGCTTACAAGGTATTGCTTCAGGCTGAGCCTGTGCTCTCATTCAGGCATTTGAACCTCCATGCTGTTTCGAGGATTGCATTTCTAGTGGTTTTATGCAATTGTATATAATCACACTGCATATGAATCAAAATGTGCATTTCTATATGAACAGTCAGCCCTCTCTATTGTCAGATTATGCATCCTTGCATGCAACCAACTGGGCTGAAAATACACAGGGAAAAGGCATCTGTATTGAGTATAAGCTGACCTTTTTGTCTCCTTAGATTTTTTCTAAACTTTTGAGTTTAACAACAGTTTACATAAAATTTGTATTGTGTTGATATCACAGTTAATAAAAAATGATTTGAAGTAAGAAGGTACACTAATTATATGCAAATTATATGCATCTTTTTAATGATGGATTTGTATATTTCTGGGTCGAGTATCTAAGTAGGGTTGAGATCTTGGGCCAGTGTTTTTTCTCTCTCTCTCTCTCCATTGAAATTACATAAATACATCAATAAAGAGAAGTATATAAATAAATGTATTTTTCTACTTCTTTATTATCAGAGATTAGTATAAAAGGTTTTTTAGTTGTTTTTTTTCCCTTTCTGATATTCAAGGAGAAAGGGTTTTGTTTCTCTCACATGGTTTAAAATTTCTACTAAGTATTGACACTTGAAGTCACTGAAGTCTTATAAACTAGACATGTCCTGTTAGATGGGACTGTACTGACATGAGTAATATGGCTGTCACAGCAGACATTGTGCATTTTATAGAAATGAAAATTTCACATGCCCTGTCTTTTCATAGAACCACAGGACTTGCTTGGGCAATGTGGAGGCTCACTGTGAGGATGTTGAAGCTGGCTGTGGATGAAAGGGATTGTTTTAAAAAGGACATATCTCTGCCACTCAGCCTTGAGATGTTCTCTTCATTTCTGCCTCATATTTTATTCTTCCCGAGTTTTGACTTTTGCTATGTATTCTGCCTGCAATGGGATCACTGTTGATCTCCAGGGTCTTAATGGGCCTCAGTAAGAAGGAAGGGGAGGGCTGGAGAGGTGGCTCAGAGGCTAAGAACACTGACTGCTCTTCCAGAGGTCCTGAGTTCAATCCCCAGCAACCACAGAGTGGCTCACAACCATCTATTATGAAATCCGATGCCCTCTTCTGGCATGCAGGTGTACATGCAGATAGAGCACTCACATCCATAGAATAAATAAGTAAATTTTACTATTACCATGATGCAACACCATGAGCAAAGGTAACTTGGGGAGGCAAGGATTTATTTCACTCACTGTACTATATAACAGTTTGTAATCAAAAGCAGTGACGGCAAGAACTCAAGAAGGGCAGGAGCTGATGCAGAGGTTGTAAAGGGGTGCTGGTTACTGTTTTGCTCACATGGTTTGCTTCTTATACAACCCAGGACCACCAGCCCAAGGATGACACCATCCACAATGGGCCAGGCCCTCTCCTATCAAACACTAATTTTTAAAAAATGCCTTAGAGGCATTTTCTTAATTGAGGTTCCCTGCTTTCAGATAATTCTACTTATCTTGTATCAAGTTGACATAAAAGTAGCCAGCATGGGGATCCTCTGTATTCCAGGCCATGAGCAAAGGACAATAACAGGTCCTAAATCAGCCTGGAGGATCCAGACAGTGTTACTGGATGGAGCAAGGATGGAGCAGGGGAAAGACTGGGGCATTTATGTGCCATGCATGGCCAACAATTCTTCTGGGCTCTTTGTAGTCATTCCCATAGTCATCATAGTGTTTAAGGTGATCCTTGTGATAGCTTTTGATTTCAATAGAATTTGCCCCTTTGTTATGATAATCCACTCTACTAGAGATTATCAAAAATTCTTTGAGATGAGCCTAATTAATCCCAGCACTCAGAAAGTAGAAATAGGAAGTTGCTGGGAGTTTGAGACCAGTCTTGGCTACTTTGTGAGTTCAAAGATAGCCTTGGCTACAAAGTCTCAAGCAACCAAGCAAACAAAAGGCACTCCAGAGAAACAATACTTGAGAAGAAACATTTAGATAAACAGTATCTCTCTTATGTTATAAATATGTATCTTACTAAATAAAAATATACTCCACTCCAAAGTCATTCATTTTTCCCTATCCTATTCAAGGTCACATCAATAAGTTTGGCAGAAACCTTTGACAATGGCCATTTGAAGATATAAGCTGAATGTTTAAAAATTTTCCAGTTGTTTATGGGACATATTCTTTACAACTTGAAACATGAAAGCAGAAGGAAAATCGAAAGCAAGCGAGCTCCTGTTGAAAGCACTTTTCTTGGAGCTGTTTGTAACTCAGATGCTAAGCCTAACTATGACAAATATTTTTATTATTGTAAAAGCAATACGTACACCTGGAAACACAAGCCCAGTGTAGGCAAGCGACCCTCACAAGGATTTTAGAATTGAGTAGCTTGCAGAAATGCTGTCTGGCTTTATAGCTCACCACCACAGGACGCTTCCATGTGAACAAAGCCACAGTCTCTGGAAAATAGTAGCTGTGAGTGTTGTCCACTCTGTTAGCCATCATGGTTGCCTGTGAAGATCCACAGGGAGCGGGCTTATGTCCATCTCCAGGAAAAAGACCTTTATTGTCCAAGAATTTTTATGCCTTTTCCTCTTCCTTTTAAGTTTTGATTTAGTGCCAGGACACTCAGAAGTTCAGCTCTATGCCCAATCATGCTTGTTCATCCGGACTCCTTCCTGCCCCATCCTTCAGAGTCCTGCACTTGCTTTACCTGGCAGGAGCTCTGCGGTGTCTGCTCAGCTCACTGCACATCTGCTTAGAATTCCTAAAGAGTTTCCAATCATAAACATTTGAACTTCACAGTACAAATGAAGCTGATGCTGCTTTTTTCTTCTTCTTTTGAAATAAACACCCAAACAAAACCAAGAGCAAGTGAACTTGGTATCAGCAAGCAGTAGGAGATCTCACAGGGGCCAGGGTTATGTTTTGTTAACCCCTCTCTCCCCAGCTCTGGGCACACAGTTCTACACTCAATAAATGTCTCCAGGTGATTGATGTAGAAAGAACTTAAAAAGTCCCGAGCTCTCAGAACTTGGAAGACCTGGGGACGACTGGTATCGGCAGAAGAGAGAAATGGACAGCCCCAGGAGACTAGGGAGGACTTGCACAGTAGCCTGCCACTGCCGGGCTTTGAAGTCTGCTGTTTTATCTTCAAAAACTCATTCAGGGGCTGACTTTGCCTTCATATTAGGAATGTTTGTTTTATCACAAATATTGTTTTAAATGGCATTCATCATAACATAATATGCTTCTTCAGAATGTGTGCAAGGCCTCCAGCTAGCAGATCCCTGGGGGGCCTTGTTTTGCTTATGGGAAACACAAGTGTCCAACTAATTACTTTCTGTGGAAGCACCATCTATATGTGGCTGACATCCAAGTGCACACTCCCCCAACACCTCTCTTCTCTGTCCCTCCTCTCTCCCTCCCTCCCTCTTCTCACCTTCCTTCTTTCTTCTTCTTCCCTTTCCTTTTCCTCCCTTTTGTTGGAGACTGGATCAGGGCCAGCATTCTATGAGCATGCGCGTTACCACCTAGCAACATGCTTGAATTCACCTTAAAATTTTATTTTATTTTTTAAAACAACTCTGCCTTTGCTGTTTATCTGGGCTGTGTGTGGGGAGCTTAGTTCCTGAGTCTTCCTTGGCCTACTTTTTCTTGTTATACTTGCCTCTAGTGTATTTGGAGAACCTCTCTGTTGAGTCTGGAGGGGTGTCTGAATTTTCTCCCTTTTACCCACTGCTTCTCCATCTTGACTGTTGTATGCATCGATCGGGCTTTAAAATGGTGTTCTTGCATCAGGCCTGGTCCCTGGAAGCATGCATCCTCCATCTCTGCCCGAGTCCTCTGCTCATGCTTCATATACTGCTCTTCTTCTCCACCCCATGTGACCTCCTTGCAGCTGCTCCTACTTTCCTGAGCTGCTGTGGCTTCAGGGAGTGGCATTTCTTTCTTCCCTCTTTCAGAATAGGGTCTTCTTTCCTCAGATAGTGGCCAGCTCCCCTATGGATGTTCATCTCAAGTCACATTTCCAGTGAGGTTTTTCCCATTCACCCTAGCTAGGCTTTCATTCACCAGCCCCTGCCCCAGTGCAACCTCCCTTCCTAGTTTGCTTCTTTTCTTCACACACACCCCATGTTTTACATATTGAACATGGATCCCCACCCTCAGACATTGCCGTGTCTATAAGTATGACGAGAGGGTTCCCAGCATGCAAAATACACATCCAGGGATCTTTACCCCCATCTCCGTTGTTTTCTACTAGTATCTCTTTTCTGTGCACCACACTCTTCTTGGCTCCCCCTGCCCGTACCTTCCTCTTTACGTCTACTTCTAGGCTTTAGGATCGTCCACCAACTCTATCAGAAATGCCACTCCCCTGAATGTCTGCCATGTATCTCAGGAAGGAGCCTTGCAGAGACAGGATTTTTTCTATCCCAGAGTCTCTCACTCCTCCATGGTGCAGATGTGTTAGCCTGTTACCACAGTGAGCATGGCAAAGGGTGGGAATGTTGCAGAACTAATTTTGTGGTGATTAGCGCCAACCAGGGTGTTTGGTACTTAGTTTTCTACGTGGTAGTTACTATGAGGCATTAAAAAGTGCTGAGACACTCATTTCTGAAACAAGCCTGGGTCCCCACATTTGGATTCAGTGACTTGGCTTACTTCCTCCCTGTGTGGGTTTTACTCGGCTCTCACATTTCTTCCTGAAGCTTCTTCAGGAGGTACTATCAGATGCCACACTACAAAAGGTCTGTGTTTCCCCTCCACTACACAGTGTCTCCAACAAGCAAGCTAAGTCTCTCTGGTTATGGATTATTTATAGGGTTGTAAGTTATGAATATTTTATATTCCTTTCAATGTATTCTTTTTAAATTCACACTTCCTTCGTTTTCTCATTAAAATAAAGTGGACTAGATTAACACACTCAGTAGTGAGTTTATCCACAGTGAATATGTCAGGTCTGTGCTGAGCCAGCCTGGAGGTTTGCGCCTATGTTCTGGCTAGGACAGAATGCCTTGTGTCCACCGGGTGCCTGCCTCTGAAAGCCAGCACTCACCTGTAGGATGCACTGAACTGTTTGGGAATCTGTGCAGCACCTTTGTTAAAAGTTACTCCAAGTGGAGTCGGACTCTATTGCCAGCCATTCAGAATGTACTTTGTACTTGCCAAAAATAACCTGCTAGCTCACTTTGACCCTCTACCTTTAAAAAGGTGCCCCCCCTTTCTGCTCATCACAGGAAATGTTCAGGCATATCATCTCTAAATGTAAAAACAGGTGTTAAAGTTCAGTCCCAGCCAAGGAGGTGACTAGCCAACTCACATTAGTGTTGGGGCAAGTATAGAAGCTAGAAACTAGATATGGAAGCCAGGAACTAAGAGGAAACCTCTGGAGACCCTGAGTCAGAACGGGTAGCCAGAGCTTCTGTGGGCAGAGAAGAGGACACCTGCAGCCTGAGGAGGGCAGCCAGGGGAAACCTGAGAGTCTAGGGGAAAGCTTTCTGAGAGCAGGTTTTTAAATTGTGCTAAGATATACACAAGCATGAGAGTTCTCACATTTGCCATTTTTTTTTAGCCTGTGGCTCGGCAGCAATAAGCATTCCGAAGCTAGCCCCACCTTGCTCTATGGGCTTGACTCTGTTTCCAGGTGAACTGTTATTCAAGTTGGGGTGCATTGGCATCCAGGATCCCCAGCTGTATTGACCTTATAAAGCTCTCCTTGGGAAGACTATGTAGAGGGATGGGGTGTGGCTCAGTTGATAGAGCACTT
The DNA here is from genome assembly GCF_011762505.2 of Arvicanthis niloticus. NCBI lineage: Eukaryota > Metazoa > Chordata > Mammalia > Rodentia > Muridae > Arvicanthis > Arvicanthis niloticus. Next base: position 32,324,479 of record NC_133432.1, read on the forward strand.
GCCTAAGTGCATGACAACTTGGGTTCCATCCCCAAGACCAGGTTAACAAGCTGTGCTGATACACTCCCGTAACCCAGTGACTGTGTGGGAGAGGCAGAGTGTGAGGAGTTGAAGGCTATCCTCAGAGACATAAACACCAACAATGATGATGATAACGATGACAAGGACAACAAAGATGATTGTGTAGAAGCATGTTGAGAGAAAACACTCCAGGATGACAGGAATAGGCAGTGAGCTACAGGAGAGGAGGCACTGCCACAAACGATGTCTATGACCAAAGGAACAATAGAACACATTCAGGAGACCCCAGAACCAACACATTAGACTGTTCCAGCGTTAGTCCTTGGAAGGGAAGTCGCTGGGACTTGAGAGAGGGGAAATGAACACAAATAATGATGGCCCTGCCTGGTAGGCCTGGGAATTCCAAGTAAACTGGAAGTATACCTTCTAAACCTAGAGGAGAAGCCCGACACATGCATTAAAAGTGGAAACAAGGGAGAAAACAGAAAGAAAATGAGTGGAACACACAGGAAAAGAAGATGTAAACTCCTAATGTTGCAGTAATAGGAGTTAATCTCAGACAGTATGAAAAAGAGTATGTAAGATAACTCACTAAAAACAATGTTGAGAATGAAAGGTTGGAGATAAAGGGAATGGATGTCCCTTGGGTGCTGCCTACAGTTAAGCCCCAGCACCCAGGTGGCAGAAGCAGGTGGAGTTCTGTGAGTTTTAGGCTAGCCTGGTCTACACAGTGTGTTGCAGGACAGCTGTGGCAACATAGCAAGATTTTGTCTCAAATATAAATAAATAAATAAATAAATAAATAAATAAATAAATACCATATATGAACCAACAAGCAGTAGAGACTTCAATATATAATATTGGACAAAATGAAGTATTAGATATTCATAAAGGATGCCAAGGCAAGAGCATGTGACCATAGGGCCGCATGGTGTACCCATGATACATGAGTATCAGTCAATGCACACCTGTAATCCCAGGACTCTGAAGGCTGAGGCAGGAGAGTAATAGATTCTGTCATGGTCCAGGTTACATTGAAAAACCTCATCTCGAAACAAAAGAAAATAGAAAAATAGGAAGACAGCAAGTATCCATAACATAGCCTGAAAATACAGCAACAATTCTAGAACTTCCTGCATACAGTCAACTTCCTCTGAGGATTTCCTAACCCTCTGCTCTAAAGCTGCAGAGCCTGCAGCTCAGGTCTGAGAGGTCTGAGAGGTCTCAGGTCTGAGATGGACTGCATGGCTGACGAGCTTGAGCTTCGCCAAGACTTCAAAACCACGCATTTAATAAACAAAATATTTATATGTGGGGCTCCTACAGGATGAGAATCAAAATCAGAGTCATGTCAGAGAGGGAGGCTCAGTAATTTCCCAGAGATGAAAATGATATCTACCAGAAGATTCTTCCGATAAAGTACAACAGGAAAATGATTAACCAAGTGACAGTCTCACGACTCTCATTGCTGCACATTAAGTAATGCTCAATAACCCCTTGGGTTAAAAAAAAAAAGATAAAAATGAGATTACAGTATTTTCAGAATGAAATAAAATGAAAATATATGTCAGAACTAGGGGTCTGATTCAATCAGTGCTTAAAGGATGGGGCATTGTGTTCTGTGTACGCATGCATCAAGCACGTGTTTAAAATGTGAAACAAAATGTTCAGAAGAATAACAAGGGAGGCCCCTCACACAAAAGAAAAAACTAAGAAATAAATAATAAAGGTTAGTATAGGCAGGAAAATATTAACATCGAACAGTATGGGTGGCATAAGCCAGGCCTTGCTCTTTAAAGTTGAATACAGTTGACTAGAAAGAGAAGATGGGCTAAAATGAATGTGGTGCAGTGCAAAGGAAGTTGTTGTAGACCAAGTGTTCTCAGTCTTCCTAACACTGCAGCCCTTCAAAAAGTTCCTCTTTTATGGTGACCCCATATGGGTGACCCCATAACATTATTTTTGTTGCTACTTAGTAACTGTAATTTTTATACTGTTGTGAATAGTAATGTAAGTATCTGTGTTTCCAGTGGTCTTAGTCGACACTTGTTGAGAACCACTGTTTTAGATCAGTGATTTAAGTTTTAGTTCAAATGATGTAAGGACTGCTGGGACAAACATATGCTAATCAATGTAGGTGGAAGTGACAAGAAATGAATATTCACTAAAAACAGACAATGCTGGAATTCTATAAGAAGAAATAACATGAATAGATCTACACATTGAACAGTAATGGAGACAGGAGCAAAAGATTCCCCTAATCAGAGAACCCAGGGGCAATCTCTATAGGCAAGTCTACTAAAGTATTAAGAAAGAATCAATTCTTATGGGGTGCCAGCTATTCCATATAGAAAATAGGAAAGTGTCTTGCTTGTTCAGTAAGGCTACTGAAGCCTTGATCAGAAAGTCTGCTACTGGAATATTGTACATTAAAAGTGACAGAAACCTGGCTATCTCAAGCAGTCCTGAAAAAGCAAAATTTGGGCCCTGTTTGGGATTCAGAGGAATGGCATACCTGACAAATTAGAACAAAGGACTGACTTCCTTAGAGATCACATGCCAAGAAGTTATCAAAATCAGACTTAATGGAGAAATTTTAGGTACCCATTACTTCTAATATCGGCAGCCAGTAAGTACACTGGTACCAGTTACTCTGGCAGACGGTGAATTTAGATATTGCAGTGTAAGGATATAACATTGTGGCTCAGATATCTAAAGATGGGAGGATTAGAGAAGCAGGTTTGGGGTGGAAGATGAGTGTTACTATCACACCCTATAGTTGCTACAGTCTAGAGCACAGGGCATTGCTACTGCTGTTACGTTCTTACCAGATGCCCCTCCTCCACACACAAGTAGGATAACTAGATGCTGGAGTCTGAGTTTCAGCCACACGAACACAAGTGTATCTTTACACTTGCTTGCCACCACCCATCTGAGTAGGGAAATGGCCTTCACTCTATCCCCATCTTCCAGCTCCCTGGAGGAGGGTACATTCAGTTGATAGGTCCTAACATGTACCTGGAACCTTAGCTGTAAAGGAACCTGGGAAATGTAGTTCTCCCTATTTATTAATACTCAAATGGAAGTAGGGATGAAGTCTGATAGATTCATCTAAAGTGTCTACTACATATTTTATGTAACATCTACTTATGTGGCCAACGTTCTACAGAAAAAAAATCAGAAGTAACAAGTCTAAGGATTAAAAGGCAATGATAGTTATAATTGTTTATGGATAATATGGTCATCATAACCAGTGCAATTGGATAACTGATTACTAGAGCTAATGACGGTGATAGCATTTGCTTCATTCTCAATCCATGAGAATCAGTGTCAGGACTGAGGATGCTGTTTACTGGTGCAGTAATTGCTTATCTGGTTCAGGCCTCAGTTCCACAAAAAAGCAAAACATAAGTTGAAACTTGGGGGCTAGAGAGAAGGCTTGCTTTTCTTCCAGAAGACCATAGTTTGGCTCCCAGCATCTCTTTGGTTGCCTACAGTTTGTTATAGCTCCAGAGGATCTGCTGCCCTCTTCTGGCCACCATGGGTACCCATACAAAGGGCACACACAAAATGACACATAAAAGTAAAATTCTAATAAGAAAGTTATTTCTAAATTTTAAAAATTTAATAAAACATAAAATGTTACTCAGTAGCAACCACAATACACAAATCTTAGAAAACTAAAATTCTGATCAAAGATAAAGATTTGATGAGTTATTCTCCTAGGAATAGTATTATAGAGTCATGGGTTCCTTCTAAATCAATCTTTAAAATTTGCTCTCAGACTCTTTATTGATATCTTACGTTTTAATTAATTATGTATTTGCATTTTAAATGTTGCACCCCTCCCAGAGTTCTTTACCCCATTCCCCCTCCTCTTTGCCTCTGAGAGGGTATTTCCCCCTCATGGGCATCCCCCTTTTCAGGGGCATCAAGTCTCTACATGATTGGGCACATCCCCTCCCACTGAGGCAGTCCTCTGCTACCTATGTGCCAGGGCCTCAGAATAGCCTGTGTAAGCTCTTTGGTTGGTAGCTTAGTTTCTGGGAGCTCCCAGAGCAGTCTCAGACTCTTGACTAGTTTTAAAATACTCAATAAACTTGTGAAAATCATGGGGAAACTAATTGATTTGATATCAGATTCAAAGATACAGATGTCTACACATAGGATGCTTTTGTAACAGATGGGCAGGTGACCAAATGGCAGATGACTGGTCTGTGTTCAAAGCTCCATGAGATGGGCTTAAGAGAGAGCTTAGAGCTGAAAGGCATTTACTGTTCTTTCAAAGGAGCCAGGCTCAGTTCCTAGCACCATGGTGGCTCACAACTATCTACAAGTTTCAGGGGATCCAGCACCCTCTTCTGACCTCCAAAGGCACAAGGCCCACATGTGGTGCACACGTACATGCAAACAAAATACTTACACACATAAAATGAACCTTGAAGAAATATAAAATACCACAAGGCAACTGAAAAACGTGAGATGGTAGTAAGTGAGGAAACAATGAGAAAGGTCTGAGCAAGTCATTCACAAGAGCAAACACACAGACCACACAGCAGAGGACAACCCATCAAACTCACTAGTCAGAGAAGGAGCTGCAGCAGATACCGCCATTCTTAAACTAGTAACCGAAAACTGAAAACTGGCCTGTGCTCTGGTGGTCTGTAAATGCAGGAATTCTCTTGCAGTAGTAATGGGAAGTGGGCTCTGGGTGTACTGGAAACCAGTCTAGATTGTCAGACTGCACAAGCACTGGTCCAACTCTCATCCCTCTAGTCAGGTATTCAAGGACATTTCCATAATCAAATTAGTGACACATGCGAAGTAGTAAGTGACGCTAGCAAAATAATATGTAGGGACGTGGGCCTCATGTGCCATTCTAGAAGGGCGTTGGGGGAATGAAATAGCCTCATGTAGTCGGCTGAAGTATGATGGGAGTCCACAAGACAAAACTGCCAGGCAGAGTAGCAGGGTGAGAACAATACCACAATGTTGTTTATTGAGTTAAAGGTGCATGCATGTCTAAGACATCTTAATCTGAATTGTCATCTCAACAGGTCTTGGCATTTAGGCTGAGTAGACAAAATTGTTATTCTGGTGATGCTAAACAAACAAAACTGGTGGTAATTAGAATGTGATTGCCATGGCGGTGAATGTCTCAGATGAGGGCAACCCTCTGTGCTCAGCCCTTCGCTCTCACTCTTTCTTTGTATCTTTCCACGTGTGGTGATGGCCGACTTCTGCGGATCTTCTTTTCTTCATGTTTGGGTCCTGTCCGAGGGGATGAGTTTGCATGACTGCCCATTCGCTAGCCGTGTCAGCTCCTTGGTGGGTCCCTCGACGTGGAGTTCCTTAAGAGATTTGCCGTTTGAACTAATGCCACAGCAGTACGTGGGTCAGTTCATCCAGTGTTAATCTTTGGTAGTCAGCTCCCCTAGACAGCTCACCCTGGCTCACTTCCTAGCAGCCATCCAGAGGGAAATAACATTGTCCTTCTCAGCACTCCCATCAGCCACGGCACAGTGATGGTCATGATTCTTCTCTGTGTTAAAGCACACATAGACTTTTTCTGGGACTATAGAGTCTTCTGACCAGTCCCCATAGGTTTGTTTATTTCTAAAATGTTTGCCATTTAAGCCCCTCTCCTCTCTGGCACCTTTCATGGTCTTATTTCATAATCATTTTTGCTGCCGTGGTGAACAGCAGAGCCCTGGTGAGTGTCACTATTGTAATTTATGATCTACATTTAGAGACACAAAGGATGGCCCTTGGCTAGCTAACTAGCCAGAATTTTCCAACACTGTTGTCATCATTGGTACTATCTGTAATGGATAATTCTGGTCACCAGGTCCCGACTAACACCCTACAAATTCCAGCAAGGTTTGCTTCTTCTTTTGTGCATATTTCTATTTTATGTTGTTAATAAATAGAAAATATCGCCCCAAAGGAATTATAATCCAGTTGATTTAGTGTCTTTTTCCACTGTACAAATAAACATTTATTTTGAGTTTATGATATTACTGGATATTTACTGTGGCATATGTTTTTTTTCTAGCACCATATTACCATTGGTGGTTCTCTGGACCTTAATTTTCTTATCTGAAAAATTAATGAGTCTATATTTTAGACATATGCTCGCTTAAAATTTATAACTTGCTTGGCTTTAAAACGCATTTAGATTTAGTGGGAAAGTTGGGAACAAGCAGGTGAGAAGTACGAGAACAGGAAAAAGACAAGGTGCTAAAATTAGAAGCAGCCATGTAGCTGGTGGAGAAGTGCCGAGTCCATTCTCCGCGATGCATGTTTTTAAGGGCAGCTTACAGAAAAGGGAACCCAAATCACACATGGCCAGTATTGGGTCATCAAGTGAAGCCACCTCTGGGAAACATAACAGTGTTTGGGCCTAGACAGTATGTTTTCCAGAGAAGAGTGTTAAAGAGGGTTCAGAGACTTCATGAATCATGAGTTGTCCGTGGACCCCTCAACGAAGCCCTGATAAGGCTGTTGAAGGTACCTTTTGCCCATGTAGATGAGTTTATCTGATAAGACTAGGGAGGTGGCACCAGCAGTTCATCCTCTGCCATCATGAACTGAGTGGTATCCTCAGTTTTGAATTGGTTTTTGCTTTGCATTCACTGAAGGAAAAGTCTCTCTCCATCACCATGCAGTAAAACCAGTTAGCTTTGGAAGAAGACTTTGGCTTTAGACTTGCTAGAGGCTGTTCCTGGTGACAAGTGGTTGGGATTGCTGTTTCAGTGGGCATTGTGTCTACCTGATGCTACCCAGTGGGTAACACAAGGTCACCCCTGCCTCCAGGAGTCTCTGTCTCACTCCCTTTCCCTCCTTACAGTCCTGTCATTTGAGACAATGGCATGAGAGACCTCTGCTTCCCGACAGCATCCCTGGCTGCTTGGCTCCTCAGAAGGCAGCCTCCCTGAACTCCTAGGCATTACATAATGGATGGTTCAGTTTTTCCCAGCCACTCTCCACCTCTCGACAGATGAAAAGGTTTCCCACGGAATCTGTTGCTCTCCCCAGAACATGTCTAATTCTGTCTTGTCTATGGAGACTTCTTGTTTTCTAACGATAGGTTAATCTCTAACAATTCGATCATTAACTTGTGTCACAGTCACAGATGGCAGTGGCCCGGCTGTGTCCCACAGCATCACAGAGCGAGGCAGGGAGAGCCTGCACAATTTGCTGTGCTGATGGCTCCCCGAAGGCACGTCGAGCTTTGCTCCACACACTACTTCCTTTTAACACAAATTAATGTTCTTTATTTTGCTCAGTGATTTTTGTCAATATATAAGTGCTCGGAATTCATTACAGTCACAGTCGCTTGCTTACTTTCCACGTGTGTGTCTTTAATCTGGGATGATTTATGTGTTTACTGTCTACAGCGGGGATTTTTTTTTTTTCTGTCAGGATATGTGCTAAGTTATTTGTAGGTACAATACATCTGCCTCACGTTTTCACTGGGTATTAATATTTTGCGTTTTCCTCGACTGTATTGGCTTGACAAAATTAAGATCTTCCGACTGAAATTTTTGTTTTTAAAAGTCTAGATTTGTTTCCTGTTACTTAATTTGCAGTTGGCATATCAAAGTCAATGATCTACTTAAATGCGATACTGTAGTGTGAAAATATGAATCTGTAAGGTATCTTGAATATTTTATATTAACAACAGGGAGTTTTAGCTTTGAAGATGTTGTGTATTGTATATTAGCTTTGTGGGTGAGAGAGAATATTTTTGGTTTCTAGGTTTTTACAAATTTGTGTGTGTGTGTGTGTGTGTGTGTGTGTGTGTGTTAAAGAGGGGGGTTGTCAGAGTATAACTTGCTGGAATCAGTTCTCTCCTTCCACCATGGGTGCCAGGGGTTGAACTCAGGTCATCAAGTGGCTTTATCTGCAGAGCCACCTTGCTGTTCTTTCCCCTCTGTTTTATTAAAGAGTTCATAACACGACTTCTATGATTATTGGCTGGTCTAAATATTGTCTTAAATAATAAACTGGAAATCGTGAGGCACCCACTAAAGGCAGCATTCTTCTTTAAGTGTTTGCATATTTTATTTTGTGTGCATGAGTTTTCCTGCACATATGTATGTAAGTATGTTCCCCACATGCTTGCTGGGAGCTCCAGAGTCAGAAGAGTATGTTAGGCCTCCTAGAACTGGTATTATAGATGGTAGTGAGCCATGTAGGTGCTGGGAGCCCAAACCCAGGGCTTCTGGAAGAGAAGCAAGTGCTTTTAACTGCTTGGCCATATCTATAGCCCCTAAGAATACATATTCTTGATTATCAAATGGTATCAAAGTTTTTACTGGGAGGGTAAGTATTATTATGAGTCATGAGAGTTTTCTTAATGCTGAGTTAAATCTGATGTTTTAAAAACTATTTGGTATTTTGACTAGCCTTAGAAAACTCATCCTGTTATTCTGTGTTGTGTATGGTGTATATGGATATGGTGCTTCTCTCTCTCTCTCTCTCTCTCTCTCTCTCTCTCTCTCTCTGTCTCTCTCTCTCTCTCTCTCTCTCTCTCTCTCTCTCTCTCTCTCTCTCTCTCTCTCTCTCTGTGTGTGTGTGTGTGTATAAGAACCAGCAGAAAATATCAAGTATATTCCTCATTCTTTTTTTTTTTTCCTGAGACAGGGATTCAGGGTTTCTTGTTGATCCTGGAGCTTACTGATGGGCTAGGCTGGCCAGCCACTGAGTCTTAGGGATCCTCCTGTCTCCAGTTTGCCAGCATTGGGATTGTAGCCATGCTGCCTCCAGACTTGGCCTTTTCCTTTTCATGGGTGCCTCTGGAGATCCAAGCACAGGTCCTCCTGCCCTCAGCCTGTGGGGCTGTAGTGTGCGCATGGACGTGGGCCCCGTGTGTCTGCTGCCCCAGGCAGCTGGAGCCGCGGCTCAGAGGGCAGAAGCGCCGGAATTTGATTGTGCTCACTCCACACAATGCTGGATGGACACCGGGCTGTGGGAAGCTGCTGAGCTCCACTCTGGGCATGGGGAGATCACAGTCTGAGCCCCCAAGTGGGCCAGAGCTCTTGGGTTGGGGCTCCATTGGCTAGAGACCGTTTGGTCTCAGTCCTTGGGCTCCCAGGCACCGCTGAGAGGCCGTGGAAGGGTTGAGATGGTGGTGGTGGTGGGGGTGTGTGTGATATGGGCTGGACCAGCCTGTAGCCGAAAGGGGTGAGGGAGAGAAGCTCCAGGGGCGCCCTGCGGGATAGAGACTCTTGGTCGAGGCGACTCGCTTGGCTGGGTCACGGCTGGCTCAGCTAGCTTGCTTGAGTTGGTGGGCTTCGTGGCTGGAACACAGAGAGATCCCCGGTTTGGTAGTTGAAGACCACCTCCAAGGTCCCCCATGGCTGGCCCCAAAGACAAGAGGAAGTCCATGATCTTAAAACATTTATTGTCATAGTAGAAAGTGGATGAGGCTATACCCTGAGTTCTTAGGGTGGGTCTGAGGTTAAATACTTTTTGCAAGTGGGAGGAGGATATAGCAAGAAATGCTTAATTGGCTACGCCCTCTGGCCTTTAGGTAACTCATGAATATAGAGATGTCTTGAGGCTCTGCAGCCTGTAGTCATGTCCTCTACCAGTGGAGGAGCTAGTGGGCATTGCCCTACATGACTGAAAGGTGTGGACAGATGGTGGTTATCCACCTCATGTCAGGAGCCTGGAGTCTGGGAGTATGGCGAAATGCATGCCATTCCTTGCAGGAAAACCTGTGAGGTCTCCAACCTGTTGAATCTCTGGCCATCTCTAGCCAGTGTTCAACCAGAAACCATGCCGTCCTTTCCCAGCCCACCACCCCACATTCTTTCCTCTTATTTACATGCAACTCTGTGAGGTTTACTTGTGAATCGGCGCTCAACCGCTGATGCCTGGCCATCAGAGAGGTGTGCACAAAATCCTCTGATCCACAAGGAAGGGGTGGCTTGTGCCACTAACAGTGTGAGGCACTTACTGTGTCTAAAGCACTGTAAATGGCTGGATGGATAAGTAAGGTGCTGATTTAAAGTAATTCAGATTCTTTACTTGTTTTATATTGTCTTCCTAGACATTGAGTTAGCTTAGTGGTATTTCAAGAATTCAGATAAAGTAAGGTATTTTGAATGAATGACAATCATAGCGCCTCCCCAGGCCAAAAGATCTCAGTAGAGGGGAGATGGAGGGGGCATCTGTTTGGGATCAGCCTATTTTAGCCCCACCCTCTCCGCAAAAGAATAGACATTGCCTCTGTGGTGAGTGGGGAGTCCTAGGTTGGCTTGGGCAGCTTGTTGGGCTGGAGAGATTTCTCTGTGTCAGCTGGGGGGACAGACAGTAGGAGATGGCAAGAGTCTCGGAAGTAACACAGGTTAAATGAGATAAACCTGAAACTCCCCACAGACCTGCACATGCTGTAGCAACTTTGTAAATGATGTCCTGATTCTTGCTGCTTTTCTTTGGTGACTTCACTCAGGGAAGACAGGTGGCTTGTGTATCAATGCCTGTAATGTGACAGACATACAACTAGAGACAGGGGTTAACACGAACCGCACAGTCTGGTCATTGCTCTCAGAACGTTTACTTAGTGAGGAGCTTTAGACAAGGCTGTCCACTAAACAAGAGCGTGGTGAAAACTATGGGTTACCATGGAAATATGTTCCCCTTAAGAAGGGTGTCGGGAAAGAATTTATATTTGGGAGGGTATGAGAACTGAAGGGTGGGTAGGAGCTGGGTTAGAAAGGTCAGGAGAGGGGGATATTGCCTTGGACAGTGGGAACGTCATCTGTGACCACAGAAGGGACATCCTGAGAGTTTGAATACACAGCTCAGGCAGATTCCATGGGCCTGGCATGGCAGTTGTTGTCTCTGGTCTGGCTTTGAGGGAATATGGCATCTTATAATCTGAGGAAACACTTGGATCAGTTTCTCCGATCTCAGAACGGTCAGCAGGCTGAGATGCCTGAGACACTGCAGAGCCTGAGACAATGGTGCAGGCAAGACTGAAAGTCAGCAAGGAACTGACCTTGAGTAGCTGTGGGCTAGGCAGGCAGAGGGATGCAAATGTCCCCACACAAGCATGCATGGTGAAGCAGGGATGGGGCTGGTGGAAGGACCCAGGAAGGCAGGTGTTAGGGATCCAGTGACACTGAACCTGGACAACAGAAGCAACTGTCCACAGGAGAACAACAGCCTCTGAAGGCACTGCATGAAACCCCTGAGTCATGGGGAAGCTTTTCAGCCACACCTGGCACCTGCTCAGTGGCCACTTCCTCCAGGCTGGCCTTTGAATACCGAGCACAATAATCAGATGATCTTTTCCTGGGGAGTGGAATGAGCTATCCTGATTAGCTCAGGGGCCAGAGCTCAGCCAGGGCTGCTGTGGCCAAGGAGTGTGGGGATGATTTCCACACTTTCTTTTCTGTGGCATGCTGAGAAGCAACCAGCAACCCCACTGTTCTTCCTTTTTTAATTTTTTTCCATCCTATCCCTCCAGTGCTCATTAACAAAAGAGAAAAAAAAAAAGGAAAGAAATTGAATATAATTAAGCAAAACCTAAATACTACGTTTGTCATCTCCTCCTGTGGATCCATCATTTCTACCTCTGTTTATTGAATGTTTACAAGAGGCAGGATTGGGTTTTCAGAGTTCTTCCTGCAGCTGCCATTTTCATTTGGGTTGGAAGATGGAGAGTCCCTGGGAGCTTTGATAATGGAGATAGACTTGGCTGCGGAAGCTTGGGGTCACTTCTCTAGCCATAGTGGAATTTAGACACCTCAGGTTTGAGCATGGTTTGTGAATTGTTACTTCCACTGCAGCCAACGGAGGCCAGAACCACAGTTTGCATAAGCATGTTTGTCAGCCAGCTTGCTGCCCAGAGTTCGTGCCAAGGTGGGAAGCATTCCAAACTGGTCCCTTGGTGCTGCTGTGGATGATGCTAGGTCCCTGGTGCTGCTGTGGGTGATGCTAGGTCCCTGGTGCTGCTGTAGGTGATGCTAGGTCCCCTTGGTGCTGCTGTGGGTGATGCTAGGTCCCCTTGGTGCTGCTGTGGGTGATGCTAGATCCCCTTGGTGCTGCTGTGGATGATGCTATGTCCCCTCGGTGCTGCTGTGGGTGATGCTAGGTCCCCTCGGTGCTGCTGTGGGTGATGCTAGGTCCCCTTGGTGCTGCTGTGGATGATGCTATGTCCCCTCAGTGCTGCTGTGGATGATGCTAGGTTCCCTGGTGCTGCTGTGGATGATGCTAGGTTCCCTGGTGCTGCTGTGGACGATGCTAGTTCCCTGGTGCTGCTGTGAATGATGCTAGTTCCCTGGTGCTTCTGTGGATAATGCTAGGTCCCCTTGGTGCTGCTGTGGATGATGCTAGGTTCCCTGGTGCTGCTGTGGACGATGCTAGTTCCCTGGTGCTTCTGTGGATGATGCTAGGTCCCCTTGGTGCTGCTGTGGGTGATGCTAGGTCCCCTCGGTGCTGCTGTGGGTGATGCTAGGTCCCCTCGGTGCTGCTGTGGGTGATGCTAGGTCCCCTCGGTGCTGCTGTGGGTGATGCTAGGTCTCCTCAGTGCTGCTGTGGAGAATGCTAGGTCCCCTCAGTGCTGCTGTGGATGATGCTAGGTCCCCTCAGTGCTGCTGTGGATGATGCTAGGTCCCTGGTGCTGCTGTGGATGATGCTAGGTCCCCTCGGTGCTGCTGTGGACAATGCTCTTTTCAACCAGTGCTTTCTCTCTTCTTTCTCAAAGCCTGACCTGAGGGTGTGAGGAATAGATGCCACATAGTACTACTTGGCCCATGAAAACCGGCAAGAAGTATTCCACTTACAGTCTCAAAACAGGGCTGGGGATACGGCTTAATCTGGCAACTTTCTTCCCTCAACAAACATAAGAACCAGAGTTTGATCCTCTGAACCCATGTAGAAATCAGGTATGGTGGGGAGGGTTTGCAGTGCTGAGGAAGCAGAGACGGGTGGATGTCTGTGGCTTGGTGGCCAGCCAGCCCAGCCCAGGTGGGTTCTGGGCCAGTGAGAGACCCACCCTTAAAGGACATGGTGGCTAGACCCTGACTAAGACACTGAGGTGGACCTCTGTTACCCCCACTGCATGCACACACGTGCATCTGTATATATGAACATGTGTGCACATGCATACACATATAAAAGACAATGCGTAAAGGTCCTAAGGATCACTGACTACAGGATTGGTCTCTGAGCATGAGTCTCTCACCTTGAGTGAGCCACTTCTCTATAAAGTACAGTATGGTTACTCTCTGAGTGGCTCTTGCCAGACTTGTCAGCTTGCTTGAATCATTGCCCTACATTCATGACAAACCCTCAGAATCCGCCCTTTGCTCTGCATAGGGCAGATTCTTAACTCTGAATTGACACATCTGTCTTAGCTCAGGCTGCCGTGACAGAACACCATATAGACTAGGGGGCTTCAACAACAGACAGATTTCCCATAGTTCCAGGGACTGCAGGTTCCCTGACCAAGGCTGGCAGAATCTTGTTCTACCTTTTCTTGTCATGAAGCTCCCAGGCTTCTCCCCACTCCTCTCATGATTTCTTTTTCTTCTCAGATGCATGAGAGAGGGGGAGAAGCAATCCAGTGTCTCTTAAAAGGTCCCTAAAACTACCCCCAATAGGCACATCAAGCCCTAATTGTCTGGAGACCCATCTCTTAATGCTACCATACTGAGGGTAGGATTTTCAACAGATGATTGGGAGTCACATGGAAATGTGCAGAATCTCACCTCTCTTATTTAAAGGATATGCTGGTACATTTTCTGGAGGAATGTGGGTATTCTTGTGCTCTTGTATGTGCACATGTGCACACCCCCCCCACACACACACACATGTGGATGCATAGACACTTGTGAGTGCATGCACACACATGCACACTAAAGTGATTTCAGCTGGACTTTGATTGTTTTTCAAGATCAAGGAAAATAAATCTAGAGAAAAAACAATAAAATTTTATTAAGAACTTCAAAGGGACCCTCTCTGTAAAGAGAATAAGCCTAGGAAGTGAAAGTTTTGGGGGAATCACCTTATTAATAACATTTAAACTTGTCCAGTTTTCTTTCTTCTCTTAGAAGTTATGGGAAAGAATTAAAAACAGGCTTCCCAGTCTATCATGTGTCACTGAAACCCAAAGCACAATAGTGTTTGTCTTGCCCCAAACCACGAGGCTGTGAATCTATTGTTTATTTTTTATTAGCAGTACAGGTCTGGAGCAAGCCTTGTGAATAGCCAAGAGAAACAGGAGCTGGGCCCTTTCATCTCAGTTCTTCACATGTGACCAGGGCCAGCCGTAATTCAGGGTGCCTGATCACTTCTGAACATGTTTGTTTATCTGTACTCTGTTCAGAAAATGAAGCAAATTGTAAATCAGAGTTTACATTTGGGAACAGATTTGAAATTGCAAATTAGAGAAAGCTGTACCATCCCCCCTCCCGACCACATTTCCCATCCAGGCCCACAGGCTTGGGATCTCCTGCAGGACCCCATAAATAATGCAGGATGGTGATGCCTGCTATTCAGACATCTCTTTTGTGGTCTCCAGCCCTATGTGGGGGCGGGTCACCATTGTTTATGGAATTCTAATGGAGGCCTCACCCAGGTGGAATCTTCTGGAATGACACTGTATGCTATGTGGTGCTGAGCAAGCAAAGGGCAGCTGCAGTCAAGGAGTGGTTAGAACAATATTGCTGTTCCCTAGGGCTCTCACTGTAAGAATACTGTGTGGACAAGTCCTAGTTTGTGGTTAGACAGCTGTGAGGACAGATGGAGGTGTGTTGATTATGTGTATATGCTGTGGGTGTGCAGGTGTGTGTGTCCTGTGGGTGTGCAGATGTGTGTGCTGTGAGTGTACAGGCGTGTGTGCTGTGGGTGTGCAGGTGTGTGTGCTGTGGGTGTGCAGGTGTATGTGCTGTGGGTGTGCAGGCATGTGTATTGCTGTGGGTGTGCAGATGTGTGTGCTGTGGGTGTGCAGGTGTATGTGCTGTGGGTGTGCAGGTATGTGTATGTGCTGTGGGTATGCAGGTGTGTGTGCTGTGGGTGTACAGGTGTGTGTGCTGTGGGTGTGCAGGTGTGTGTGCTGTGGGTGTACAGGTGTGTGTGCTGTGGGTGTGCAGGTGTATGTGCTGTGGGTGTGCAGATGTGGAGGTCAGAGATTTGTTGTTGGGTGTCTTCATGGTTTGAGACAGGTCTCTCACTGGACCTGGAGCTCATTGACTGACTAGACTCCTTAGTCAGCAAACTCCTGTTTCTGCCACCCCAGACCTGAGGTGATAAGGAATCATCACTACACCTGGGTTTTTACATGGGTGCTGGGGATTTGAACTCACGCCTTCGTGCTTGCTTTGCAGGCACTTCACCAGTTGAGCCATCTCTCCAGCATACAATGTCATCATGCTCCTTAATATGTCAGTTTTCCAAGGAGCTACTCCCATTCATAGATACAACACCCTTTGCTGTTCCAGACAGCAGCTTCCTCATAGCAAAAATAACTGCTTTGTTTGCACTGCAGCAAAGCTACCAAGATCTGTATAGATAGGCAAAGCTTGGACAATAAAAACATGTTTGTCTGTCATGTGAAATATTGCTTGTGCTGATGTGGGTTAAGCACGTGCACTTTGCATGTGTTAAACGGTGTACACAAGCAAAATGGAATGAGGAACTGGGAAGGTAACATAGTTGGTATGGAGGACCTAGTTCCCGTGAGACACCCAGAGAAGGAAGGGGGAGAAGAAAATGCCTAAGGAACAGTACCTCAGGTTGTCCTGGGTTCCATACATGTATACATATTCTTGTATGCATCATACACACACATGCACAGGCACACATGCCTGAGTCAGACATGGTGCACACACACAGCTATTTCTTCTCTCCTAGAGAACTTCTGTGTTACATTGCTAATACTGCTTTGACTCAGAGGGAGGGGTGACTGCTTATAAATCACAATCACAGAGGCTCCGTAAAGCTGAAGTTGGTTGCTATTTACTGGGAAGGCCTAAACCTGCCCTTGGGGAATATGTTTAATTTCCGGGGAGCTTGCTGGGCATCTGAAGGAACAGTAGGCTCTAGCAGGGACCCCTTTGCCTTCCACCGTTGCTTACAGGTTTCTGTCATTGTTCCTCTGTGCCTCTGCATCCACCTCTGACATGACCCCTGTGTCCAGCCCACTCACCAGACAAGGTACCACATGGCATTCTGAAGCCTTTCTTCTGCCTCCATACCATTCCAGAGAAAAGTGACACCCCTCCTGAAGTCTCCAGACTCCGGCTACCCCACTCCTCCTGTCAGGTCTCCCAACTCCTGCTATCCCACCCTTTCACCCTATCCTTGCATTGTACTACAAATCATCACAGGGCCCTAACTAACAACAGGAGCTTATCACAGTGTGCCAAGTCATTCCTACAACTGCCTTCATATGCAGACCAAGCAACAAAGGCCAGCAGCCCAGGCCCAGGTCGCTGTTGTGGCTTGTGGGATCACTATAGGGTCCAGACTGGCTGGCGGGCTTCCTGGGTTCTCTGTAGTACAGGCTCTTTCACTCCTGTTCCTCGACTCTCCCACACCTGCTCCCAACAAGTGTGTAACCTGTGCATTCAGTCTTTGGGTGAGTTTCATTTTTCCTAGTGTGTGCATCAGACTTGGTGCTGACAGCTGTCTATAACCTTAGATAAAAGAGGGATAAATGGAGAACTGACTTCCTAGAGCCTGTGGAAGAAGTTTTCTGTTTGACAAGCAAGGGCTCACATTTCATCTTACATCTCATCCTGTCGCCGAGCCATGGTGAAAGCTTCCTGAAGGCAGAAATAATGCCTTCCTCATTTTCTGTATTTCCAGACAAAACCCCCTGTGTCCACCCACCAAAGCAGGCCGAGGTGACTCCACTGCTTGATTCAATTGAAAGGGAGTCTGAAGCTGTGAGACAAATGATCAAAGAGGCAAGAGCTACGGGTGTGACATGTCCTTTTGACTCAAATTAGAATGTGGAGAGACATAGTGACCCATCACCACTCTGTGTGTGTGTATGGTGTGTGTGTGTATGGTGTGCATGTCTGTGTGTGGCGCGTGTTGGTATGTGGTATGTGTGATGTATATGTGTGGTGTGTATGTGTGGTGTATGTGTGTGTGCTGTGGTATGTGTATAGTGTATGTGTGTGATGTGTATGTGTGGTGTGTGTGTAATTTATGTGTGTGTGCTGTGGTATGTGTATTGTGTGTGTGTGTATTTTGTGTGTGTGTGTGTGTGTGTGTGTGTGTGTAAGGCTGAGATCACCATCAGTGTCTTCCTCTATTGCTCTCCACCCTAACATGATGAGACAGGGTTACTGAGTGAACCCAGAGCTTGCCATTTTTGGTTAGTCTGGTTGCTCAGTAACCTCCCTGGTGTCTACCTGTCTCTGCTGGCTGGAATTACAGGTGTGTTCTGCCATTCTGGGCTTTTGTGTGAGTGCTGGGTCTCAAAACCCAGGGCTTCATGCTTGCATAGCAAATGCTTTAGGCATGGATCTGTCTTCCAGCTCCCCTTCCTACCTCTTTGCATACACTTCTCTTATAAACAGGGTCTTACAAAAGTACCACTCTTTTAGAAAGTTCCAGCTTCATTCTACTGTTGAAATAAAGAAGGCCAGGCTTCTGTAGTGACACTGCCTTCCCACTGCACAGCACCGCACCTCACCGTACCGCACAGACAACCACAGCATAGCACAGACAACCACAGTGCAGCACAGACAACCACAGTGCAGCACAGACAACCACAACCCAGCACAGACAACAGCACAGCACAGCACAGCACAGCACAGCACAGCACAGACAACCACAGCACAGACAACCACAGCACAGACAACTATAGCACAGACAACCACAGTACAGACAACCAGACCTTGGAGCTGGGAGGTCGGCAGCAGACTGTATTCTGAAGCTCGCCCCTCCTGATACTTCTGCTACAGGAGTGCAAGCCAAGGAGTGCAGCCTTATACTGAAGAAATTCGAAACTGAAGACTCTTGGAAAAATGGGTACAAACATTCCGGAAGCTTCTGCTTCTGCCTTTTATTCAGGCCCTGGCTGTAGCCATGAAAACTATATATCAGCACGACCTTGTTTACAGCTTCTGGACTAATGAGGACCATCAATTATGCCTGAGAGTATGTAAATTTGGCAGTTCTTGCTCTAAAATAACATTCTCCATCTTTCTGGGAGCAGTCTGCCTCCTTAGTAAACAAATTTTCAGTTTATTATGTTACCATTTAGAAGGTTCCCTCTCCCGGTGCCAAATTGCTCTAAAAGGTGATAGATTCATAGAGCGTCTCACCTACCTTGGAGTCATATTCTGAGGAGGATAACGTTGGAGCATGAGGAGAGTCTGTGCTGGCCTCTGGATCCACTGGAGGAGGCAGAGCAGGGTGTTGCATGTTTGTGGCTTTTGGAGGTTACTTCTGTCCAGTTCCACGTGCTCATTTTGTGTGCTTCTCAGAGTGTCTGCTACATGCAAAGCTCTCAGGATCTCCTGGAGATGCAGGTAGGAGTAACACCATCATCTTTGGGCATCCGAGGCTTGACATTTTGGAAGTGGGGAGTTGGGGGTCAGGGAAGAGTTAGGGGTCCTGAGCAACCTCTGAGAAGATTGTTTTCTGCCTGCAGGGTCAGGTGGCACCTGCTGCCGCCGCTGCAGACCTTATTTAGCCCTAGAGGAGATGAAGGACCTTTCCAGCATTCTTGACAGAGGAAGCAAGTACCCTGAGGGGCAGCACGTTTAGTTTGCTTGGTTTGAAGATCACAATCCAGCCTCCACAGTGAGGCTGGAGACCTGCTGTGGACTCAGAGCTTACCCCCATCCATCACTCCTCAGGGCAGGGACTGTTAGAGAACCCAGGTCCTACAGGTAAGGATGTAGGTCAGAAACACACTCAGCCTGTGACCCCTAAATGTCAAATACATCCTGACTAGGGTCAGGTTACATGGGTTACACATTTAGTGTAAGCCCTCCCCAGACACCTAGTGGCCTCTGTTCTGGAAATTTAAGCAAGGTATGCTTTGTCCCTACCCCCATCAGGTCACATTAACTAAGCCCGCTTCTGTATGCACCCCCACCCACACACATACACCCACACACTCCTATTCCCTAGGAAGCTTCAGAAGTAGACTTTTTTTTTCCCTGGGGTGGGGGGAGGTGTGAAATTCTCCCTCTGAAGCCCTGCCTCACTGCCTGCTGCGACGTTAATAAACCTCTTGCCTGAAGGAAGATCCAACTTAGCCGCTCTCTCTCAAGCCCCCTCTGCTCTCTCTCTCTCCCTGAGAAGAACGCAGTGCCAATAGAAAGTAGCTGGTAGAAGGGGATAAATCAATCTGGATAATTTTTCTTCCAAAGTATGTTTTTGCAAACTCAGTTTATGATACCATAAGCAAAACAAAACTCGATCTCTTGGCATGTTAAGTCCAGGGCATGGAAAGGTCTTCGGAAAGCTTCTTAAAGCCTTCAGTATGCTGTATGAGTTTCTGGAGGGGTGATATAGTGTGTGTCTTGCTCAAACATAAGTCTTGATTTGGACATGGACTGGGGTTCATCACCTCGTTAGAGCCTCTAGCTGTCATTCTTCATGGCAGCACTTGTAAGACTCTTCTGAGTATACAGCATTGAGCTTACCCTTTCATGGCCCCTTGCTGTCTGGATCGTGGATCAAGCTGTCCCTCCATTCCTTGGCTTGGATAACATGTTGCACCTGCATGGTTCTTGAACTGTCCCCAAAGTCTGGATGCCACAGGCTAGAAGACCTCAGGGGTGGGTTTAGCTCCTCAGAAGCCAGCCTTGCTCAGTGAGTAATGGAGGTTGCTGGGCCATTCAGTTTCCCCTCCTTCTTCCCTTACACACTGCTCCGAGTTTGCTCTCATTCGTCCGAGGAGTTTTCAACAAGCACGAGCACTTGCCTGTCTTGGGGTTTCTGCCTTGCAGTCAGAGAGACCCATTCATTATTTGACATCTTGATACACCTGTTTCTTTGCCCCCAACTGTTCTAGCTTGCACTTCACAAGTCAAACGCCAGCACTTAACCCTTGCCCCAGGCTCTGCTTCCTAGACATCCTGGACAGAGTTAGACTTGTGCGATCATTGTACACTTGAGACCTCTGTTCTTCAGGAATCTGAACAGGCGTATCAAGCATTATGGGAGACCACTTTGTAATAATCCAGGCAAGAAACAGGGTGAACAAGAAGGGCAGGGACTGGGCAGTGGAGTTGATCAGTGAAGAACTTGGAATAGAGAGGAGTTGGGGATGAAGGTTTTGGGGTGGGGTCGTGTGTCCCAGATGACAGGAGGATTGATGCAGGATGAAGTTGGTAGACAAAGAGACCAGCGTACAGAAACAGAGGCAATGCCTTTGCTAGTAGAAGAGCTGAAAAAAGCAAAAAGCAACAGAGTCCAAGGCACAGAGCGACAGAGGAGGCCAAGGAGGCACTAGATCTGTTAAAAGCATGGCAGCTGATGAGAGAGGTAAGGGAATGGTAAGTTTGGGGCCTGAGGGGGGAGAGTGTAGGTTCCAGAGAAAGTCACCTAGGCCAACTATCCTTCAGGTTAAGAGAGTTATTTAAGATCACAGAGAATAAAGCAGAGTTTTCAAGCTAGGGAGACCAGTACCACCAGACTAAGTAGTGTTCGTCTTCTTAAAGGTTGTAAGGGAGGAGGGGGTCCCCAGGCCTAAGAAACCCATCCTGCTTGCCTATAATCATATTGTCTGAGACTCCCTGGGGCAACAATAGGGAGAGGGAGGGAGAGGGAGGGGGAGGGAGGGAGCCTCTTAGCAGATGTTTCCCATCAGCTCCTAACAGCAGGCAATAGGGTAGAGGAGCTGCAGGGGAGTGGCCAGGACTGAGGCCAGGGCTCTAACCAGGAGTGGGCACACTGCTCTAAGTGGGTGCAGTGTTGTGCAGGGGGCCTGAGAATCTAAAGTTAGATGGGCCCAGGTTAAGAAGGGTACATTAAATGGAACAGGAAAAAAATCTTAAAGCAGAACAGATTTATGCTTCTAAAGGTGTAATGTAATTCTTGTCATTAGGGAAATTAGTCTGTTTCTCTCTTAGATTTGGGATTAGAAGGCAGGTTCACGTGTTAGGGCCTTTGCGATGTCTTTGTAGCTAAAGGAGACAAAGGGTATGTGGCTCTTTGATTTAGCGGGAACACTAATGAGCTTTTGGATATGCAAATGTGGACTCTAGAGAAGATTGGATGGAAGGGAGTTCAATTATACTTTAAAAAAAAGTGAGGGGAGTCGGCTGTGGGGTGGGGCTGGCCATGGAGAGAAGCTGAAGGTGTTTGGATTAGCCAGGGTCCTACGGGCTGAGGGACTTCAGTGGACTTCACAGAGGCCGCTGAGTGGGAGGGCAAGAGTGTGTAAGAACTGAAGTCACTCAAAGTGGGCCATGTTGCTGGGTCAGTGTGGATATCAGAAGAGCCCGCCATAAGCTGAGGATTGAGGAATGCACAAGCATGAGCAACTGATGTGAGCAGAAGGCTGTACCATGCAGGAATTAACCAAGCTGGTTTCTTGAGACTGCCTATGGCATGTGATATATCGGGAATAACCATAAAAGCCATTTCATCAGTGTCCAAGGGCAGAGTACCACCGTTTTGATAGTGTGAATGCTGGACCCAAGATGCACACACTTGAGTTAGTTGCTTCTACCTTGGCAGAGAGGTAGCATGGGCTGGGCAAGTCCTGAGAGCACATGGAACAAGGGATCCAGGTTGGGGATGTGGTTTAGCTGGTAGAGTGCTGGCTAGCATGTACGAGCTCTGGGTTCAATACACAGACAGTGAGTGTGGTGAACCATGCCTGTAATCCCTACAGAGGAGAGGTATAGGCAGGTGGATTCAAGGTCATCACATAGCAAGTTCAAGGTCAGTCAGGGATCCAGGAAACTGACTCAAATAATAAGCAAGCAAGCAAATATATAAATAGGAGCTCAATAGCAATATTGATTAAGGCAATGAGGTACAAAACAGGGCTAGCTGGCATCACAGTATAGTTGTTGGCGTGGTGACAGGCTCTCAGACACAAGAGTGGTGGGAAGGTCATTGGGAGCTGTGTAGAGAGAGAGTCAGGGTTTAGCAGAGTGGGTACAGGTGAGAGCTCTGTCTCAGATTCTTGGTCGGATCTGAAGGCCTTGCCGAAAGGGTTAGCAATGAGTCCAGAGACAATAGGGAGGTCCCTGCATAAACCTTCTGCGTTCACCCTAGAGAAATAAGGATTGTGAAGATGGGTCAGCCAGGATGGGTCTGGGGAGGAGTGAGGGAGGGTTGGATGAAGATGGTGGTGATACCCAGGCGTGATTGGGAGGGTTTGGGAGGCTCCTGCTTATGTGACTCAGTATGTGTGTGTGTATGTGTGTGTGTGTGTGTCAGAGAGAGAGACAGAGAGAGAGAGAGAGAGACAGAGA